>NW_018249536.1:0-717 GCF_001263595.1 Phalaenopsis equestris
CACTTAACTCTTACATACATATACAAATGTTTGCCCTGCTAACTATATTTTTTGTGATACTTGTTTACTCTTACCTATGATAGTAACCCCATTTACAGAAGCAGGAGACACGCCAGATACACAAGTTGATTTTATACATTGTATTTTTACCGCTTTTACTGCACTCTTATAACATATCTTGTTTATGCACACTTTAAATTATTTGCAAGACCTTCAAGATAGAGAACAAAGTTGATTTACCTATGGTGGATCACTATAAACCTAAACACATACCCTTTAATTAATTAGATTAATAATAATTGAAATTAAAAACATAAGACAAAACACTAAACCTGAAATTGCTACAATATGGAGCATGGAGCAAGTCTTCGCAGGTAACACGACGAAGATGCAACGGACGAAGGATGACGATCTACAACAATAAAACAAGTCTACATCAACCAAACCTTTCCTTAGTTTAAATAACAAGTCATAAGGCTTCGAGGTAATCTGCCTAGCGCGACATAAGTCCTCACCTCATCTTTTAGACCCCTGCATAATCAGGTTGTGCAGTATAAGTCCTAACTCCTTTTATGATTCTGAGATTTCGGTACGACGTAAATCCTCTTATCTTTCTAGGCCATTTGTACAATCAGGTATCGTGCCAGTGAAAGCCCAAATCAATAAAATCGGCAGGATTGAACATTAAATAACATTATTTCAAAGACATAAAACTAA
>NW_018249537.1:0-325 GCF_001263595.1 Phalaenopsis equestris
AGTTAAAAATCACATACAAGTTTTTTATTCAAACAACAATATTGACTTTAACAATCACTGATACAGAACAAATCATTTCAATAATCATTCACACTCTTAACAGAAAATATTGGTCCGAAGTAGAACTGTCAATTTGGCTCGTTGTTCTTGAATAGCTCATGCTCGGCTCATTAAGCAGCTCGTGTTCGGCCCATTCGTTAAACCTAACGAGCCGAACACAAACAAATTTTTATGCTCGAAATGTAAACGAGCCGAACATGAACAACAGTTTGTTCGCTCGTGTTCGGCTAGAAATGGCTCGAAAAAAAAAATTTATATAACTTTT
>NW_018249538.1:0-992 GCF_001263595.1 Phalaenopsis equestris
ATATATATTACATAAATTGATTGAGGCATTGTTTCAAATGCCTAAGGCAAAGAATGCGAAAGCCTCACTTGTGATAGCGAGGCTTAAGCCTCGAAGCATTTTTTGTAGGACTCAGCTTGCGTAAACGGTTATTTAACAAGGTTTAAAAAAACAAAAATAGAAACTAAGAACTCTTACTTTAGTGAGGTGAGGTGAATAATTCATAACAATAAAATAAGCTAATGATATATAAGAAAATATATAAATTAAAAATAATTCATAACAATAAAATAAGCTAATGATATATTGATTTACTTTAATATCACAAAGACAAACGATAAATCTCAATTTTAAAAGTTGATATAATATGAAAGTGTGAAAAAAAAAAATTTAAGGTAAGCATTCGCTTAAAATTTAAATGCACTCTGAGGATCAAGCACCACCATTATCTAATTCTCACTTTGATAATCTTTAGAATAATCATCTCATGTAATAATTTTCTTAACAACAATTTTTTTCTTACTCCCTATATTAATTAAAATTAGATCAAATATAATTTAAAATAAAATAATAAGTTAAAAAAATAATTAAGCTATCATACTTAAATTAACTTTTTGACTTTTTTGAGGTATTATATTAGATAACTTAGATAAAAATATAATATATCATATCAAATACATTAATAATATAATAAGATATAATATAATATTTTTCATAACTTGATTGAGGCATCACCTCAAAACACTTCAAACAAAAAAGGCATGAGCCTTATCAGTGACAATGAATCTCAAATGTCTTTTAAACTAGCTATTTAAAAAAGGAATTATATCTCTAATTGAATGCTTAATTCTGATTTTGAATTTCATAATAACTATGCTAATGTTGCCTTGAATCATAGCATAATTATATTCACTTGTATTGCAACTTTGATTTTTTTTGTTAACTTGCTCAACTAATATGTCCAGTGTCTAGACAATATGATACAGCTTCACTGAATCTGATGCAAAATATCA
>NW_018249539.1:0-464 GCF_001263595.1 Phalaenopsis equestris
CCTGAATGCTTATAGTCCATTTTGGCCATTTTATTATTTCACTTGCTATTTCCTTTGATTTTTTCATGTGTTTTTCTTCGAGCTTATTTTGTGAGTCACTTCAGTTTACTTGATAGGTTATGGAGTGGGAGCCCCAAAGAAAAAAAATAGTAATTTTGGATTTTTAATACCCAAATTAAAATTTTGGATTAATTAAAGGGTAAATGGGAAATATTGATCATAATAAACCTTTTTGGATGATTGAAATATAAAGGGTAAATGGTAGAGGTGCATGCAAATATATAAATTTTAAATATAAATTTGATTGTTCACTTGCCAATCACTGGCATCAGGCTAAGGAGTACCCTCTTAAGTTGGTATAGTAGGAAACCCTTCTAGTTGAATGTCGGGCTCTATACATTCGGGTGAATGATAGTAGCCTTCAAAGTCCCTCACTTATATATATATATATATATATATATTCG
>NW_018249540.1:0-356 GCF_001263595.1 Phalaenopsis equestris
CCGGCTTGACTTTTGTCTTGCGGAATCCGCATGTGCAGATTCGTAGTATTGAGTGATAATGCTGTAGTATTTCACTAGAATATTGTCATAATGATACTGAATATCATAAAATCTGCATCTATATTGTCTGCACGTAGTATTTTTTTTCTACATTAGGCCTAGGCATCGAATTCCAAGAGATATGCTAAGAAAATGTTCAATAGCATGAAAGGTACTCTAATATTGGAGAAATTTTTATATATTTACATTAAGATAAAAATAATCATTATATTTTTATGGAGGAAAGTGTGGGAGACAGAATTATCCTAAATTTGGGATAACCTATTAGACTCATAAGTTATTTAAAACTAGCTCAT
>NW_018249541.1:0-468 GCF_001263595.1 Phalaenopsis equestris
TCGCCAAATCTCAACGAAGAAATTTATTAGATGCTGCTAGATTCTATGAAAGCCACAACTAAAAATGATGATATTGAAAAAGAATTTAAAGAGCAACAATTGCATTATCGACCATCACGGCCATATTCTTTATATCCGACACTACTCTACCTCCATGTAGAATATAATATTTCTTTGTAAATATGTTACAACTATATTTAAAAATGATATAAACTTCACAAACTTCATATTTAGTTAGTTAATTTAATTTGTTCAATTATATTTTTTTTGATTAATTAAAAATTAATGAATAATTTCAATAATTTTGTTAATGTATGGAATAATTAACAATGACATTTATAATAATAATGAATATATATTAATAATAATAATATTTATAATAAAATATTAAAAATAAATAAAAGAAATGCTCCCAAGGGGGCGTTCCTTGATAAAACACCCCAAGGGGGCCGCGCAAGCTCTTTTTAA
>NW_018249541.1:543-3202 GCF_001263595.1 Phalaenopsis equestris
TATATATATATATATATATATTATTTTTTATTTTTGGTGCTCATTCCCCTAATTCAACAATATTAAGCGCTCAGTTATATAATTTGGGCCCAAGTTTACCAGTCATAATAAGAGCAAATCTGCGAGAAAAGCAAATTGGCCACCATTTTCAGCAAATGCCACCATAGGATCCATCATCATCTTGTGGAATTTTGAGCTCACATCACTTGAATATAGCTATTAGTAATTGTAATTAAAAGAAAAAAACACAGGGTAAAGCATTTTAAGTGCACGCTGCAAATTGGACATTTAAATAATAAAATCTAATCAGCATATATTTACCAAGCATGAGAAAATTATAAACAATTTGGGGCATGTTATTGTAAAGCACTTGAATTAGGTAAACTGAGATTCTACACTTTATCTCTAACCAATGTAATGTGTATTTGAACATTACTGAAAGGTGTTGTTTCACACACCCTAGCACTCCATCAGCTCACCTACACTCCTGTTGCCAACATGTCAGCCACATCAAGGTGCTCACTGTTATGATAATCCCTCAATTTCCTACGTAAATTGACTTCATTGGAAACAACCTTTTCGATTAAGAAATCCCCACAAACTCTATAAACATCGTGATTTTGACAAACCGGAATTCGTAGATTTTTAGAGAATCGAAAGAGATACTTCGCGATGAAGGAGCATGTCCCAGAGAATGAGACGAAAAGAGAAAAAAAAGAAAAAAAAGGTTAACAAGTTGCAGTACAAGAGATGAGATTTGAAATTTTTTTCAATTCATTCAAATTTATTGGGATTTTAAATTTTTATATGCAGTTTATTAGAAAATCATCTTTAGATTGGCATATGAATTATAAGGATTAGGTTTTCGTTGGATACATATAGATTTGAATAACAAATTTGATCTTATCAACCAGTCCCATTTTTGTAATTAAATTTTCAAATTTAGGGGAAATTGATCACTGCTTAATGAATTAGCTCAAAAATATTTACTTGTCAAATGTTAAACATACACAATCACGATAAAATAGTAGGATTGGAGAGATCTTTGCCTTGCCAAATCACAAACCTTTTAGCTGATGGCATGCAAATTGTAAGTGTTCTTATGGTTTGATATACAAGCAAAAAATTGAACAAAGAGTTGTTTTTTTAAGTAGAAGGTGGAAGTTCATATATAGCACTTGGCGCATTGGATTTATTGAGATCGTATTTCAAGTAAATTTCAAATAATCTCATCCAACATAATGTAAATAAAATAAGTTTGATGGGCAAATGTGACGAGAAAAAAGAGGGAATGAGGTGGTGTGCTACTGAGTAATAGAAAGAGTAAAGGGGCATTTACATAAATATCACCAATTCATATGCTTTTACAAATCTAATAGCTAAACTTTGATTTTACATTCGTACCACCCAAATATTTCATATCAGATCAAAAGTACCACTATTTAAGTTTTAAAAAGTGAAAAAGACTTGAGTGGTGTGTACATATATCTTCCAAGAATATATAGAATTAGAAAAAGAGAACATGGTATGGGGCATACGAATGCACTGAAACCAAAACTCTGAACAAACCAATTGATAAAACATAAAGATAAGCAAAGGCTATAAAATGTACATTCAGGTTAAAAATATTCATTAATTCTCCTGATTAGAAAAACGAAACCTGCTTGTCTGGAGCAGAAAATTCCTCATAGCTGCCATAATAATTGGGATTCAGCATCCATGTTGGTTCGAAAGGTTCTAGTGCAAGGAAATGGCCATCATGGTGTGCCTTATATGCATATTCTGAACTGTGAAACTTGCCTTCATCGCCCGTTTCATCAAATGAAGTTGGCTATGGGAAAAGAAAAATAAGATTATACAAAAAGCAGCAACATTTAGTCATATTCAAATTTATAGCACAACAATGTAACAACAATATGTTGATCAACGAAGCCATTATCATCAAACATTACTCACCCATGCAGAACTAGGAGAATATGATTCTCTGTCAACCTCATAATAGTCTGATATCTGAAACAATGAAAAATAGATGCTAATAAGCCTATTAAGTCGCAATACATTATCATGGGAAAAGAGATGCAAAACGATTAAATAAATAAATTTCAGCCTTGAGTATCTCTGAAGAAGTATAAAAGTTCAATAGCTCAGTTTAACTATAAAAAACCAGTTTTACTTAATGTTGTCTTAACATACAATAAATCAGAATGAAATCTAATGACCAGCCTTAAGGACAGACATTTGGACAAACTCAATAGGGAAGTTAGACTAATAAAAAACTGAAAAAGAAAATAGTAACATGGTACCTATTCAAGCTGAGAATTGGCAACTGAGCAAAATTTTAATATATACTTCCAAACTAAGTCGAGTCTACATAATCTATCTGGCAAAAAAAGGCAGGGTGGTGGGGGCGCATTTGCATACATATGACATAACTCTTATGGATTTACATATCTGACATCTACTTTGATTTTTACAATTCTAACACTCAAAAAGCTTTTTTATCAAGTAAAAAATACCACGATCATTAACTTTTTAAAATTGAAATACAAATTTTGAGGCATATGTAAAGTGTTATTGCTAAAAATATTAAATTTTAGATGTTAGATACGTCGATACTCAAGAAATGTGTGGCATGCATGTAAATCTTCCAAAAAAAAAA
>NW_018249542.1:0-379 GCF_001263595.1 Phalaenopsis equestris
AAATAAGAAAATGTTCATATTAAACTACAAAAACACTCTTTTTTTATATTTATTTTTTAAAATAAAATAAAATTAAATACTAATATTTTTTGTTACTTCCCCAACAACAGCACCAAAAACTTAACACGGAGATTTGTATATGCAAACATTTATGAAGTTTACACTACCTAACAGCTCCAAAAACTCGATGCAGTAAGATTTATAATAAATATGCAATATAATCCTAACAAAATCATTTTTATAAATATAATTTATCCTTTAAAATTATTTTAAAAATGTCAAATCTCTCTTAAATATCAATGCAAGTATACTTATCATTCAAGTATTAGAGGGCTCTAATGGTTTGAAAAATTCTAAAGTAAATTATGAAAATTATTTT
>NW_018249543.1:0-1332 GCF_001263595.1 Phalaenopsis equestris
TATATCGAACACTCCTAATTTATTTTTATAAAACATTTATACCATATATATATTTTCTATTTATTAACTCCTCAAATACATTTTATTTGGACCGCAGTTCGATTACAGAGTGGCGGCTGACACGTGCGGTGCCAGTGCGGGGGCGGCGATGTCATTTGACACCGGAATCCAAATGAACGGCTTGCCCATCTCCGTCTACGCACCGGAGACCGTCGGATGCGTGGTGGTGGACAGCACCGGCGGCCGCGCAACCGCCACGACGCCCGCGCAAGAAATGCGGTCGCATAGGAGACTCGCCGATAATCGGTGCGGGAACGTACGCATGCGATGTATGCGCCGTCTCGTGCACGGGGGAAGGGGAGGCGATCATACGTGCGACACTCGCACGTGACGTGGCGGCGGTTATGGAATATAAAGGCTTGGGTTTGCAGGCGGCGATTGATTACGTGATTAAGGAGAGATTAGATGGGGGTAAAGCTGGGATTATAGCTGTGGGTAAAGATGGGGAGGTGGGTTACGGCTTTAATTCTAATGGAATGTTTAGGGGATGTGCTACTGAGGATGGGTTTATGGAAGTGGGGATTTGGGAGTGATTTGATTAAGTAATTAATGAGTTTGTTAATTACTTTTATGGCGGTGAGAATTGGTGGAATAAGTTGTTAATGACTTGTGTTAATTACTAAAAATCTCAATGCGTTAATCAATAAAATGGCTCTTCTGTTTGTTTATTTGTTTGTTGGTTAGTTGTTTGGTTGGTGTTAATTGTAATTTTTGGATGCGCTATTAAGTAATGAGGATAAAAAGAATATTTATATAAATACATTCTTATTATTGTGTATTCATATAATCTAAAACATTGTACATAAAAAATATGTTAATATGAACTTTAAAGAGATCATATGGCTGACAGAAGAGGCGATGCGACAGCCTGGGACTCGCCAAAGAAGATTCGAAACCCCATACCTAATCATAAGAGATTTACAGGTTGGGAGGAAGATAATCCTCAGGCGAACTTAACTCTACTACTCTCCTAGAGTCAATCGACAGTTGTTACGATCATTCAATATATAAATCCGTAACATAAACGTCAGGCGGGGGCTGTCTCAAGCTTTCGGTCCCATCTAAGGGGATGTCATTTTAATTTTTTTGCCCTCATAAAAATTCATCATCATATTACAAGTTTATAGTTATGTGCATCTCTAACTTGATAAATATTTTAATATGTAATATTAAATTACCCCAATTTTTCTAATTGGTAGATATATATTCTTATATAACTATCAGATTTTAAAGTGCATTACAAATAATTGCTTTAACACTGCTACTTTTTTT
>NW_018249544.1:0-3242 GCF_001263595.1 Phalaenopsis equestris
GGATTCGTTTAGAATAAAGCAGTTGTCTGTAAAACTGAAAAACTTCTGTGATAAAAGTAAAGTTTTTAAAGGCTACTGTTGATATCACAGAACTTTCCCTTCACAAAAAATTAGAAAGCTGATTTCTCGCAACCATCACGGTTTAGTATATTGGTTATGAAGAACTTATTCTCACCATGAAATTATGCAATAGCAAGACATAAAATTATATAATATCAAAGAATGAAAGAAAACATATAATATCAAAGAAGTCGAACGTGCCCAACAGAACCAGCAAAATGCATCCATATGGCAGCAAGGACATAAAAGTAAACAAAACTAAAGAAATAAAAAGGGAGAATGCAAACATACCTGAATCTGCATCAGAAGATTATTCACTGTCGCGCCACCATCAACACGAAGTATGCAATCTTCCTCAACTTCCTCATCACTATGCTTGCCAGTATCCCTGTGCATTGCATCAATCACATCCTTCACCTGAAAGCAAATACCCTCCAATGTAGCCCGGGCAATGTGTCCCTTATTTGTAGACCTTGTAATTCCAATGCACACACCTCTTGCATCATCCCTCCACCAAGGTGCAAACAGACCACTAAACGCCGGAACAAAGTAAAGCCCTCCAGTATTTTCCACACTCGCAGCCAACTCTTCAATCTCATCAGCACTCCGGATGATGCCAAGCGAATCTCTAAGCCACTGAACTACAGCACCAGCAATGGCAATAGAACCTTCCAACGCATAATTAGTTGGTGCATTTGGTCCAAGCTTGTAGGCTATTGTGGTGAGTAGTCCATGGTTTGATTGAACAATTTCCTCACCAGTGTTGAGGAGAATAAAGGCACCAGTTCCATAGGTACTCTTAATCTGTCCCTTCTTGCAGCGATGGCCCAACATCGCTGCATGCTGATCGCCAAGGCATCCGGTAATGGGGACTCCGGAGAGAGGCCATCCATTGGAAATTACTCCAAGGATTTCTGAATTACTAACAATTTTTGGAAGAATGGCAATGGAGATCCCCAATTCATCTAAGGAGGGTCTATCCCAATCAAGGGTTTTAAGATTCATAAGCATGGTTCTAGATGCATTTGAGCAATCAGTGACATGTACTCCTTGCACAAAATTCTCCTCACGATCATAACTACCACAACCACCGGTGAGATTCCAGATCAGCCAAGAGTCAATAGTACCAAACAAAGCATCCCCACTTTCAATAGCTTCTCTGACACCATACACATTTTCTATCAACCATAGTATCTTGGTAGCACTGAAGTAGGTGCTGATTTGTAAGCCGCAGGTCTCCACAAAATGGGTTTTTCCACCCGCCAGACGGTTCTCTAAATTCCTGGAGAATTCAAGGCAAAGGTTTCATTTTTTTCGCAAAACATTGAGCCTCTAGATGCCACTTTTCATTGTGTTTGAAAAACATTAAGATAGGAATGACATTTTAGCTAATTTTCTCTCAAAAGCATGTAGAAAAGAAGAAACTTTTTTTCCACCCGCCAGACGGTTCTCTCAATTCCTGGAGAATTCAAGGCAAAGGTTTCATTTTTTTCGCAAAACATTGAGCCTCTAGATGCCACTTTAAAAAAAAATTAAGACAGGAATGGCATTTTAGCTAATTTTCTCTCAAAAGCATGTAGAAAAGAAGAAACTTTTTTCCCACCAGCCAAACGGTTCTCTAAATTCCTGGAGAATTCAAAGCAAAGATTTCATTTTTTTTCTCAAAATTGAGCCTCTAGGTGTCACTTTTCATTGTTTTTAAGAAAAATTAAGACAGGAATGGCACTATAGCTAATTTTCTCTCAAAAGCATGTAGAAAAGAAACTTTTTTTTCCACCCGCCAGACGATTCTCTAAATTCCTGGAGAATTCAAAGCAAAGATTTCATTTTTTTTCTCAAAATTGAGCCTCTAGGTGTCACTTTTCATTGTTTTTAAGAAAAATTAAGACAGGAATGGCACTATAGCTAATTTTCTCTCAAAAGCATGTAGAAAAGAAACTTTTTTTTCCACCCGCCAGACGATTCTCTAAATTCCTGGAGAATTCAAGGCAAAGGTTTCATTTTTTTCACAAAATTGAGCCTCTAGATGTCACTTTTCATCGTGTTTGAAAAAAAATTAAGACAGGAATGGCATTTTAGCTAATTTTTTTCTCAAAAGCATGTACAAAAGAAGAAACTTTCAGAGCTCACTCACCTTTGTTCAAGTTAAGTTTTTTTTTAAACGTGAACAAAGCAAACACAGGAACAACATGAACTTCTATCAAAAGAGATTAAGAACTTGTTTGATTTAGTATCATGTAGTGCTCATCTTATATCCAAAGATGCTAGCAGATGAAACTGACTACAGATGCAATACCACAACATTGTAATCAGCAAACCGAACAGCTTCAGGTCACCTAACTCATCTACTATCAAGTACCCATTAATCAGTCCAGAAAATCATAAACAGCCAGAAAGAGAAGAAAACCTGCAGATAGGGGAAGTGCGGACGTCCATCCAAACGATCGCATTGTACAAAGGCATTCCAGTAGACTTGCTCCAGATAACAGCAGTCTCCCTCTGGTTCGATATACCAATAGCCTTGAGTCCACCATCAACATTGTATCCGTCGGCGGTAGCCTTGTCCAGAGCCTTCGCAGTACAAATCCTCACACTCTCCAATATCTCCTTCGGATCATGTTCCAGCCATCTAATCAGTCCCCACAACAGTTAAAAAGAGGCGGCACGACAATATAAAAAATATACTAAAATCAAGCGAAGAACATTACCCGATATCAGGGTAATACTGGGTGAACTCCACTTGATGCGAAGCGATGGCTTTTGCGTCTCTATCGTAGATGATAAATCGACTGCTCGTCGTCCCTTGATCAATCGCTCCGATGAAGAAATCCTGCGAGGAAGCTGACGACGTCATCGTTTACTTCTTCGTTGCCCGCTGTCCGTTCGATGGAATGCCTCAAGGAAGCAAAAATCCGTCTTTTCGACGAGATCAAAGTAGGCAGATAATGGAATGACTCGAGGAAGCAAAAATTCGTCTTTTTCGATGAGATCAAGGAAGGCATATAATGGAATGCCTGGAGGAAGCAAAATTCCGTCTTTTCGATGAGATCGAAGAAGGAAGATAAGGATGCGGGGCGGAGTTGACCAGTGGGGAAGGAGCGGTGATTTGTTCCCACTGAGCGGGGTAAGGATGTGGATGGATAAATGCAGTTGTGCTGCTCGCGGGACTTTCGCAAGGAGAG
>NW_018249545.1:0-512 GCF_001263595.1 Phalaenopsis equestris
TAGAACTATCTCCCACGTTAAAGCCAACTAAATCTCAGTTAAACTTCTCAAACCATAAATTCACATATGTTTTTAAAATGTCACGCTTAAGCGCCGGACATTGGCGCTTAAGCACCATTGCTCAATTTAGCACAAGTCAACTTAAAGTCGAAATACTCATTTTAACATGTTTAAGTCATCTTTATATGTCTTACAATAATCACTAACATATATATTCAAAAATACAACCAGAATTTTCTAAATCAGACACAACATCACAAAAATAAAAACAAAGACACAGATAACTGTGGGTTGCCTCCCACAGAGCACTTGGTTTAACATCATCAGCTTGATGTAACCAGTGCTTATTATGGTTGACCCAACATCAGAGAATCATTTAATTTATGTTGGCCACCTAAAAAATAAAATTTCAGTCTGAGACCATTTACTTTGATTATTTTATTAGTTTTAGGATCTTTGATATTCATAGCCCCATATGGATAAACTTTCACCCAACAAATGGGCTCATCCAC
>NW_018249546.1:0-712 GCF_001263595.1 Phalaenopsis equestris
GATTGAAAGCAATCCAAATGAAAAAAAGAAAAGAATAGAAAGAAAGAAAAAATATATAAAAGTGAGGAGAAGCTTGAGGAGATGTCTAATAAAAAATTGGCTTCACTGGACCTACCTAAAGGGAAAACCTAAATACATTCCTGAACTTATATTTATGGATTAGCATCTTTTACTAGTAGTGTTCTCATGAAGTTCCTATCATTTGAATATTCTAAGTGACTTGATATTACAACATATAGTCATGCTTGAAATGAATAGAAAATTATAACTCTTAAACATGATGACTAGATAATCTTGTACCTACAGAGTTAATGTAATTACTTGAATTTTTTCTGAAAATTTCACTATGATATTTACTTAAATCAAACTTATAGAATTTCTGAATTAAAACTTTACTACAATAGATCATAACTTTTATGTAGTACTAAAATTACTTGAGGATAAGTAATGGTTAAGTTTGGAAGATTTTGACCAAAGGAAAATATGTTGAGATTTTCATACCTATTTTATACTATTTGTGATGATATTGCACTTTAAATAAGGGTATTTTTGATGTTTTGTTGCAGGAATGATGAATTAGGGTCATTAGAGCAAAAAGATGCAAAAATGAGCGAATTTGGAGCGAAAAGGACCAAAATGTGGAGATTTAAACTAGGGCGCCGACGGCAGTTTTTCCCGAGGCTACAGGATAAAAATCTCCAGAAGTCCACCG
>NW_018249546.1:1697-2328 GCF_001263595.1 Phalaenopsis equestris
AGTAGAATTCATGTTTAGGATTTTGTGATGCATGTTAGAAGTGGATTTAATTATAAATATGATGGTTTTTACTTGCACTTTATTTACATTATAATAAAGGCATGTTGTAGTGTTGAAATTTGTTGTAATTGCATTAAGACCGTGTAATTCTTAACAAAGTAGAACCACATTTAGATTTCATGGATGGTTAAGTTCATGGGAGTTGAATGCAAATAAATAGGGAAATATACTTTGATGGGTGTAGAATTGGAGATTTTAGGGTGACAGACTAAAATCCCCAATTTGGTTCTATTGTTTGAGTATTGAAGAGAAGATGTTAGCCCTCAGGCGAGGGGAACGTGGGAGCTCCAAAGGGAGAGCCGTTCTCCTCCCAGTGTAGTCACAGATTCTGTAAACAAGCATAGGATTAGTCAACGTTCTTTATGCCCTGACCAAAGGGTAAAGAATAAGATTGCTCCTATTTGACACATACAATATTTAATGCATCTCATTCATTTACATTATCCAATTCATTACATAATAATAGTAGTTTTAATATCTCAAAATTCTCTAAACCAATTCATCCAAAAAAGGGTTATCTTTAGAATTAACATTTGCATTTAGGAATAGTTATTATCATTACATTTAACAT
>NW_018249546.1:2483-19922 GCF_001263595.1 Phalaenopsis equestris
CCCTGTATTACTTGAGTGATACGTATACTTGCGTTTGAAATTGTGACTTTACAAAATCATTATAAATATATAAATCTGAGTTCATAAATTCTTTCATATTAAAAGTTGCATCAAGTTTTTGGTGTCATTGCCGAGGGTTTAAATCTTCTAGTAGTGGTGTCAAATTTTTATATTTTTAGGTATATAAAAAGTCGTTGTCACTACTTTCCGTTGCTTCTCAGGAAACGACGCCAAAAACTTGATGTGTGTGGATTTAGTGCATTAATTTTGTAAATATCTTTCAATATTACAAAATACACACGACAAATACAATGGTAAATATGCAAAATAATCCCAACAAAAATAACTTTAATGAAAATAGTTTTATCTTTTAAAACTCTTTAAATTGCAAATTCTCATAAAAATAACACAAATACACGTATCGCTCAAGTAATAAAAGGCTCTAATGGAGTCCTAGATATCAATATCACAGAGAAGTTGGAAAAGCCTATTAGTAAATTCTTAAAATTATAATGTGAACTACAATTTTAAACTACAAAAGTGAAGTGCTAGATTTGAATATAAAGTAATAGAGTGAATGCAAAATAAAATGCAGTAAAAAGACAAAGTTAATTGAACTGATTGCTAAAATTTCAAAAGTAAAGTGACGAAAACTAAACAAAGTTTTTGTGATGAAGAGTTCAAATTTAAGAAAGCATCTTTCTCCTTTTACAATGAGTATATGGACTGTGAAGAAATTAAAATCATTTGAAAAAAAAATATATAAAAATTATTTTGTGTCAAATAGGAGCAATCCTATTCTTGAACGTTAACTAATCCAGAGTTTGGTCTCTAATTTTGTGGTTAGGCTGAGAGGATACTGACTGCCACTCTAGAGCTCCCACTACTCCCCTACCTGAGGGCTAACAATCTTGCAACAGTTTCCAATCAACTAGACTAAATTGGGGATTTTAATCTGTCACATTAAAATCTCTAATTTTGCATCCAACAAAGTATATTTTTCTATTTATTTGCACTCAACTCTACAGATGACATCCTCTCCCATGAAATCAAATGTGATTCTCACCATGTTTTAGAAATCATAGCCCTTTCGGAACATATGTTTCTGAACATATTTTAATAATTCAATTGGTTAAATCCAAAAGTAAATGAAGATCGGAGTTCAAATCATAACAAATTACTGACATTCAAAATCTTATAAAACAAAACAATTCTTCACAAAACCATATCTCAAAGTAGGGAGAAGGATAAAGAAGACTACTCAAAATTCATGAGAATGATGCGATAAAACACAGATTTTGTATATAAAAATAAGTTTACAAAACAAAAGAAATAAAAGACACAACTTATCTCAAAATCCTTCCCATTCAAATTCCTAGAAGTTCTCATCAAGCATTTCTCTCCTTACAAACACTCTTAATTCTCTCATAGAAGTGTAATGAAGAAGAAATCTCTCACATTCCCTCTTCTTTTACAATCCTTGAAGAAAATCTCTAAGCCCTTGACTTTCTCTCTCTCTCTCTCTCTCTCTCTCTCTTTCACCCTCCTTACACGCCACACCAAAAACTCTCCTCCTTCAAGTTCTTCAAAACCCTCTTTTTTATTAAAGTTACCTCCCTCCAAAAAGAATTCAAAATTCTCTCTAAAATTTCATCCTAAAGTCAACCTTTTGAATTCAAAAGACATGTCCATTGATCCAAGAGACATATCCCTTCATAAAAGAACCTTCTAAAGTATCTAGATGCATTGAATCACTCAAAAGTGTGTTTAGAACAAGTGTCTCTTTGAAAATTCACACAAAATTTGTTCTAAATTGCCTTAATACAAAAAAAAGTTGTCTCAGACGCATCTGGCACCAGTTCTGGTGAATCTGGCGCCAGCTTGCTTAACTCCATGCTTTTCTGGATTTCGGCACTCCAAAGGCCAAATCTAGCGCATCTGGCCCTAGCTCTCTGTAAAATGGTGCTTCTAGCGCCAATCTAGCGCCAAAATTCCCAAAATTTGTTGTTTTGCCTCTAAATTTCGTCATTTTTGCTATTTTTTCTCCAAATGCCTAAATATGATATACCTGCAAAAAAAATATGAAAATATCCTTCTTTAAAGTGCAATATGATAAAAAATAATTATAAAATGCATACTTAAAACAACAAATTATTTGGACGTATCAGGAACCCATTGAAAGGATTTCATCCTCTGTAAGCCATTGTGTGTACTCTCCAGGGAAGCAAGAACTCAAAATCTCTCTAAATTCCTTATCTTAGGCTAAATTTTCAAAGTTATAGTGATTGGGGATGAAGATAGGATAATTTAAAAAGAAAGGAGTGGGAAAAACTACGTGGGGGCGGTTTTTTCACGACCAGCAACTATGGCTCTTAGGCGCTAGTCCCACTAGGCTCTGACGCTTAGGCGCCATTTTTGTCTCCTAGGCGTCAATGCCTTAGTGAAAATCATTTCGCCTATCGTCAAATCTTTCAAGTTCCAATCATGTTTAAATCCTTAAATAGTGTTTAAAAACGCTTCTTTAATAGTAGTAGGTAATGGTACTATAATTATAACAGACATAAATTAAACTATAGAAATTATAGTGGGTTTCCTCCCACCCAGCATTTGGTTTAACATCATCAGCCTGGCGTATCCAATTTTTTTACTCAAACTGCTCCGCTTCAAAGTTTCTTTATAAAAGGGCTTGCTCTCACCAATATAAAGTTTCAACCCATCATTTTCTTTACCAGGATACTTCATTGACTTTATAACATTAAACGTTACTTCCTGATTATTAACTCTCGTGGTTAATTCTACTTTCTGCACATCAATCATAGCGGGTACGGTTGCAAGGAAAAATAATAGGAATTTTTTTATCCTCTTTCTTGTCTAGCACAATGAAATCCATAGGAAAGATAAATTTATCTGCCTTAAGTAGTACATCTTTTATAAAACCTTTAAGTTAAGTGATAGATTGATCAGCTAACTAAAGGGTTACAGTAGTGGGAGAAATTTCTCCTAAGTCTAACCTTCTAAAGATCTAAAGATAGATAAAGGCATCTTCTAAAGATAGATAAAGGCATGAGATTAATGCTAGCTCCTCAATCATATAATACTTTTCTGTAAAATTTTCCTCCCATAGCACAAGGTATAGTAAGGCTCCGGGGTCTTTAAGCTTTTGAGGAAGCTTCTTTTGAATTCTTGCACTACATTCTTATCTAAGTGCAATAGTTTCATAAGCTTCAAACTTCCTCTTTTTGTTTAATATTTCTTTCATAAATTTGGCATAACTCGGCATTTGTTCCAAAGCATCTGCAAATGGAATGTTGATTGTAAGCTTTTTAATTATCTCAAAAAATTTTGAAAATTGTTGATCAAGCTTTTGTTGTTTAAGTCTTTGAGGAAAAGGAGGATGTGATCTTTCTGAATCAATTTTAGTTGGATAGATAGGTTGTTCTTTATCCTTAGAAATAATTTCTTTAGGCTTTTCAATTTCTGCAGTTTCTTTCTCAACTTCAATCTCTGTTTGAATTCCAAAATTTAATTCCTTTCCACTCCTAAGTTGAACAAAATTAAATTGTTCTTGTTCTTTACTTTTGTCTTTCGAATTTATCTCAACATTACTAGAAAGTCTTCCCTGGGGTCTATTTTTAAGTGCATTAGCAATTTGTCCCAGTTGATTCTCAGCACCTTAATTTTGTAATTGATTACCCATTTGAAAAACTGCTTTTTCTAAAGACAACTTATTTTCCTTAAATTGTTGGTTATTGAAGCCTAAGGGATAAGTAGGTTGATAGTTAGAACTACCCTCAATTTTCTAGTTTCCTATTGGGTTTGCTTAATTGTTCCTCCATTGCTGATTTCCACCACCATAATTATTATTATTCCAGTTAAAATTGGGATGATTTTTCTAACCTAGGCTTTAAGAGTTAGAATCTGGGTTATTGGGCTTAATATTAAATGAATGTAAATTTTCTAATGATTAAGAATCATTTAATTCTCCTAATAAAGTTTCCTCACTCACTTGAGGTGTTTGGGACAAGCTTATTGCAAAATTATCTAATTTCCTAGATAGCGCAACAACTTGGGATGCCAAAATAGATATAACATCATTATCATTTATACGAGCTACTCTCTTAGGATTTACTCTTTATGAGGGCCATTGAAAATTATTAGTAGTCATCTATTCAATTAAAGCATAAGTTTCATCAAATAGTTTTGACATTAAAGAACTTCCAGCAGCAGCAACAATTTTAAATCTAAGGGACCCTATTAATAATTATAAAATGTTTGAATGATTAACCAGTCAGGTAGAGCATGATGTGGATACTTTCTAAGGAGTTCCTTAAATTGTTCCCAAGCTTCATAAATTGACTCTCCTTCATACTGAAGTAATATCATTTATTAGCTTAATAGGTTTTGAAGGAGGAAAGTATTTAGCCAGAAAATTTTGTGCCAAATCACCCTAAGTTCTAATAGATCTAGGTGCTAAAAAATTTAACGTCTTAGCTTTATCCTTTTAAGGAAAAGAAAAAGTCTAAGTCTAACA
Source organism: Phalaenopsis equestris (assembly GCF_001263595.1). NCBI lineage: Eukaryota > Viridiplantae > Streptophyta > Magnoliopsida > Asparagales > Orchidaceae > Phalaenopsis > Phalaenopsis equestris. The sequence goes on from NW_018249546.1 coordinate 7,015, forward strand.
ATATCATTTGATATGCCATCATATTTGAATGTAGCACACAGTTATAGAAAACTTTCAAAATATAAATTTGGATTCTCATACGGTGTTCCGCCAAACTGATTATTTTGCACTAGTTGTCTTATTGTAGTTTTAAGTTCAAATGAGTTAGTCGCTACAGTAGGAGTATGAATACTTAGGTGAATTTTATCTATTATATGATTTGCATAATTCCTTAAATGTTTTCGTAAATTTTGATGTTCACTTTCAGTAGTTAGAATCTCAATGTTATTTTGTATTGTGTTTGTCATTTCTTCAGAATTGTGAAGTTGTTTTTGTTTTCTAATTCTTCTTATTGTTCATTCAAATTCAGAATCATAGGGTACTAAACCTTCAGATCCGAAACTTTGCATGCAAAAGGTAAAATTCAGAAAATAAAATACTTAAAATATCTAAATAAATTTTTTTATATATTTTTATTTTTGCAATTTTTTTGTGTTTTTGTATTTTTAAAAAATTCAAATAATTATGAAACTAGTTTTTTTTGTTATTCCACAATTCAAATAAGGTTTTTAAGTCAAAAAGTTTCGAAATAAAATTTCCTTTTAAGTTCCCGGGTAATAGTGCCAAAAACTTAACTTGACCCGTAATTACGTAAATATTTATATTCTCGAATATGGTCAAAATCTTGACCCAATTTATATTTAGCGGCTAGTGAGAACAAATGTAATCTTATAAAACATAGATTAATATTTTTCTCACTGAGGGTACTATGCAACTATACATATCGTTTCAAGTAATATAGAGTTTTCTTTATAAACCCCACTATCGATCCCATGGAAAATTAAAGAAATGAAGTAAATTTTAGAAAACTTAACTATGAAAAATCTTTTATTTAAGAATGCAAAAAATATTTAAAGTAGTTTATGTAATGAAATAAGTTTACTAATTCCTACAAATGCAAGTTAAAAATAAATGCAATTTAAAAAAAAATCATGATATATATTAAGAGATTTTTTCCTTACAAATAATTCATAATCAGTATAGGATTTCAAATGTTTAGAGGTTTAACTATGGTATTGTGACAAACAGGAGACTGCCTATTTTTTTGCCTCTTCCAAGCACAAAGAACATTGACTAATCTAATGTTGGTGTTGGCATGTATAGTAGTGTTGGGTAAGTTCATGTCTCTCACTCCTAGATTACCCAGTGTGTCTTCTCTAAAATACCTACCAATGACCCTTAGTTTCAATCTTTAGACTAAATTGATAAAAGAAACTAGCTTATCACTCTAGAAACATCAATTATACGCCCATCAAATCTTATATCCTTATCTATTCACATTCCCCCTCGGACGATCTCCATGGCTCTTTCCAAAGTGAAATGTAACACTCACTCATTAGAGAAATCGTAGCTCTCTCGGGTCTTTAAGTTTTTCAATAAATTTTAGCAATACAAGTGGCCAATTCATAAAGTAATTGAAGGACCGGTGAAAATATCATCACAAATTTTTGAAATAAAAGAAATACTAATCAAATCAACACCACCACTTTATTACTTCATATTGCAAGGAGAAAGAAGAAAAATACTTAGAACACATGGAGATAACAAAACAAAACATGTTTATAAAACTTAAATCCAAAGTATAATACTTAAAGAAAAAGATGCAAATACTTATCTGAAATGATTTAAACATGATTCAAATCAAGTACCATACACTGAAAAATGGTCCATAAAAACCTCTATTCCTTTTTCAATCAAATTGCATAAAATAGACATCATACATCTTTGAAATGTTGCAAGGGTGTTACATAAACCAATGGGCATTCGTTGATGTGCCCCTAGTGTGTGCTATTTTTCTGCATGTTTTATGTCAATTTAAATCCCCAGTAACAGTGTGAAGAACTCGACCCGTCCCAAAATTACGCAGTAATTTAGCTTTCAAAAATATGGCCAAAAACTTGACCCAATTTATATTAAGTATTTAATGTACAAAATTTAAATGTTCTATAAAATATATAAAATATTTCGCACACTAGTGGTTCTACACAAGTGCACGTATCGCTTCAAGTAATATAGGGCTTTTTTTAAAGACCCCAGTATCGATTCAACGAATAAGCGAGGTAAGAAATCCCTTAGGCTAATTCTAGTCTACTACTATAAGAAATTAGTTTGGAAGGTTGATTAAAGTGGTTTTCACGTATATTAATGAAACTAAGTTTACTAAATTAATTTCTAAACTTTAAAGTTAAATTTACTAAGACTAAACGAAGTTTTGTGACGAAGAAGTTTTGTTTAAGAAAGTATCATTCCCACTAAAGTTTTGTGACGAAGAGTTCAAATTTAAGAAAGTATCATTCCCACTATAATGTTAATGATAGAGATAAATGGTATAAATGGTTTGAATTTATATTGGGTCAAATATGAGCAGTTTTAATTTTCTACCCTTAGTCAAGTGTTATGGAGAATCATTGGCTAATTTATAGAGAATCATTGGCTAAACTTAGGTTTAGTCCTTAAATCCGTGGTTAGGTTGGGAGGATAATGACTCTCACTCCATAGCTTCCACTTCCCTTCCCATGAAGTCTAACTATTGCTTTAGTTCTTAAACACTAAGACCAAATTGGGGATTTTAGTCTGTTGCCCTAAAATCTCTAATTTTTCGCCCAGTAATATATATATATATATATATATATGCACTCAACCCTCATGAACTTGACCAATCATGGAATTTGAATGTGGTTCCACTTTGTTGAGAATTACACCGCCCTCTCGAGTCTTAATGCAATTATAATGAATTTTAATACTACAACAAACCCTTATTGTAATGTAAAAGAAGTGCAAGTAAAAACCATCACATTTACAATCAAAACTTTTTCTAGAATGCATCCCAATATCTTCACATCCAAATTATCTCTCAATTTCACCATATCTCATTGTAGGGAGAAAGACAAAGAATACTACTCAAAATTCATGAGAAAGATACGAAAAACACAGATTATATATATATAAACAAGTTTACAAAACAAAGAAATGAAAGAACACAACTTATCTTAAACTCCTCCTCAAGCAAATCCCTTGAAGTTCCCTTGAAGAACTTTCTGTCTTTGCAATCAACACTGAATTCTCTCTTAGAAATGTATTAGAGAAGAATCTCTCACCTTCCCTCTCCTCTTACAATTCTTCAAGAAAATCCTCTCAACAAACAAGACTTTACTCTACACTTACACACACTCACACACCCACACACACTAACACCCCCCCCCCCCCCCCCCACACACACGCACACACACACCCTAGCATACACACACACACTATGAGAGGCGCCAGCCCCTCTATTTTAAAGAGGCACAAAATCCCTCCTTTTTCCCAAGAGCTTCACTTCAAGAGACACATATCTTCACTTCAAGTGTTTAGATTCATTGAATCACTACAAGAGACACATCTCTTCATTTAAAAACCACTCATTAACTCCAAGAGACAAATCCCTTCATTTAAGAGCCTTTTCAAGTGTCCACGTGCATTGAATCACTTAATGGGGTGTTTGAATCACTTGGGAGCCTTCTAAAACATCAAAAACTGCCCAAAATTCATCCATAATTGTCCCGGCGCCGTCGGCCCCATCCTGGGTGCCTTCGGTGCTATTTTTTGTTGCTTCTCTGGACTCAGGCACCGTCGATGCTGGTCTGCAGCAGCTCCACTATTTTGCTCTGTTTGGCTTCGTTTCAGCCCTGTTTCGCCCCGTTTCAGTTGTATTTTGTTCCTAACAGATAGACCTACAAAATAAGCATAAAAAACCTTTCTTTAAAGTGTAATTTTATTCAAAATAATTGAGAAGTAGATTAGGCATTGAAAGACATTTCAAAATGTGTCATGCCAGAATTTTCTTTCTTGCTCGTTTTAGCTCCAAATTGCACCTTTTTTGCTACTTTTTCACCAAAAGTCCATTTCTTGTGTCTAAAGCCAAAAACATGCAAAATACCTTCCTTTAAAGTGCAATATCACCAAAAATTTGTATAAAATATAGGTCTAAAAATGCATATATTTTTGGTGCATCAAAGTCCCCCAAACTTAAATGTTACTTGTCCTCAAATAACTGTTGACCTCATTTTTTGTTGAGGTTTAGTTTTCTCTCTTTAGTTGTCTAAGGTCTAGCCATAGGATTTTTCTATTGACTATTCTTAGAAGACTAGAAAGGAACCCTCACCATTAGAAACTCTAAGCTCCTCTTTCTCTTTGCTCAACTTGATTGCTCAACTTGAAGTTTCACATATTGGTCCTAACCTCTAGCACTTAGTAGGTGGGGTCAGTATGGGCAATCTCAAGGAGAGTCCCCATAGGAATGTTTGATCTTAGGTTTGACTTTGGGTGTTGGCATGGAGCTGGTTCACTCACTTGCACCTACTTTCACTCACTCTCACCCACAATCACTCACAATCCTAAAATCTAAATTTGTTGTCTTTGACCCCTTGATCTTTTTGGAGACTCATGTAGATGGTCCCTTAGACCCACTAACCCTAGGCTAGGGTTTAGCTAAGACCAATACATAGAGGACCCAAATAAGGATTTCATTAGCTTATACATGGTGGTTGGTGGTTGACACCCCAATTCTACAAAAAAATATCTAACTTGGCATTTTGCCCCTAAATCTACCCAAATTACCTAAACACCCACAAATCCCAAATTTGGCCAAAATTTCCCAATTCACTCAAAATACCCAAATTTGTTCAAAAATGTTCAAAAATCCAAATTTGTTCAAAAATCATTTCAAACCATTTCAAAATACCCAAATTATCCAAAACCACAAAAAAAATTTCAAATTTACCAAAATACCCCAAAAATTGCCAAACTTACAAAAATACCCTTCGCACCCCCAAACTTTCCCAAAACCTCAAAAATCATTTCAAATGTCTCCAAACCAATTTGGACCCTCCAATTGAACCCACGTTGGCAAATTTGACTATTTTGACCAAAACCCTCAAATTGTCTTTAAATGCCCAAATTCACCTTAAATGTCCATCAATTTGGTCCCAATTTCCCTCAATTTCAATCCTAAACTCAAATTCACCCTTCATATGACAAATCTAAAAGAAATCCAAGCTTAATTGGCCCATGCTTTAAGCTCAATCTTGATCTAAGTCAAACCCCAATTTTAGTCGTATGACTTAATCCCACAAAGTTGAACCCCATAGCCTACTCAATTTGCCCCAATTTGAGTCCTAAATCTTTCATAACACTCCCATAACACTCATCTTTCATAACACTCCTACACACCAAACTTGACCTTCAATTGGCCTTGTTGAAGCCTCAATTTCACTTAATTTCAACCCAAGTCTAAAATTCCCCAAATTTTCCCCAAATTGGCTATGTCCCCAAATTCTACCAAATTGAATGTTTTTACCCCAAAATTGGAACCCAGTTTATGTTGAAAAACCTTTATGACATTCATATAGACCATTGTCAACAATCAATTTGAACCTCACCCAACTTTAGCCCAATTTAGACCCAAGTCTAGCCCAACATGCCCAAATTGACCAAGATCACAAAATTCTTCAAATTGAGCTTCCAATTGTACTAAAAATCACTTCAATCCTTCACCAAAAATCTTCATAACAATCATATACCCATTTTTGATCAATCAATTGGGCTCAAAGTCATGGCTATCCTAACCCAAATCTAACTTTTAGCCATTTGGACCCAAATTGGACCCATGCACCAAATTTTACTTAGTCATGCCTAAGCCACCAAATTGATGACACCACAGCCACTAAGTACACTCTATTGCCCAGGCTAAACCCCCTTGGACCAGCAATGGTGAGCTATGAAACATTGGATCCATAAATTAAGGGATTTATGCCCATTTATGGGCCTTAACCAAAAATCTTCCCCATCATCACTTTTCATTGAGGGTTAATTAGAAATAACCCTCCCACTGGCTCACCTGACTATCGGCCAGCTTAGTGGCTGGAAATCACCAAAACCAAGATCCCCAAGCCAAAATTCAAACCCAAACCCACCCATCTGAGCTCGTCAATTCCAATTGGCTTTAGTACTTCAAAACCCTCCACCTAAGCACCATTTTGCACCCCTCAATTGGCCATAGCAGCCACCCTTGGGCAGCCACCCTTGGCCATCCATTTTTATTTAAACCTCACCTCCATGTCCAAAAAAAAGAGAGCTGAAATTTGCTTAAGGAAACTCTGCCAAATTGCTCTCAGAGACTCCCTAAGACCTCCTCAGTTCAAGCCCACCATTTTCCCTCACTGATCCCCACTGTGGAAGCTCAATTTTGAGCTCAAATTTCTGCTAAAACCAGGACAGAACTCCCCACATCTCCACAATGAACCCAACTTTAATTAACTGTGCACACACCATCCCCATAATGAAAGAAGTTGATTCCCCACAAAAGCCCCCTCTGAAATTGCCTCTAACCTAGCTCTAAACGAACACCTGAAATCGAGCTTGATCAAATTCATACCTAGACCATTCACCAAGGCTTGAGGCTTCATCCAGAGGTTTTTTGGGACCAATCAAAGCTACCACATCCATTTGATTGAGGCCTCCCCTCTCAGACAAAGGTATTGAACTCCAACCCTAAACCGAGCTTATTTTGACCCTCCATACGTATTTATTGTATTTCATACCATATAAACCATATATATGTGTTCGTCTTGAGCAGATGAAGGTTTAGGAACACACCCCATGCGATTTGGTTGAGTTTAGGCAAAGATCTTAAGGTTTTAGTGTGAACTGCTCACGGGTTAGGTCACTTGGGGATGATAAAGGAGAGTCGTCCGATCGCGCGTGTATCCAATGGACAGAGGAGATCAAGCAGGACAGATCCATGGTGCATAAAGCATGGTGCGCGTGGAGGCTACGTGGCTGGCAGTGTCAAATGGCGGAGCCACACAAACACATGGAACCTTCGGAGTGGCGAGGATGAGTTGGCGCCCGGTGAATAAGTAGACAAATATGGATTTTTGAATTATTTTAAATGCCTAAACTTCAAAAATTCATATCTTTCTCTAGAAAAATCATAAAAATAAAAAAAATACCCTCTTTCTCAGTGAATAGAGGAGAATAATATGGACCAAAAATAAAAATTATTTTTTCACTCCCTGATTTTTAATTAATAAATGCCCTCTGTGGTATTTTAATTCTCCAAGGCTTGAAATTTTGAGGGTTTGTCCTCATTACAAAGGCCATGTCTTTTGATTTTTCCAAGGTCAGATGGCATCTCTATGCTTCTAACCCTAAGTTTCAAGCTAAGGTGACCATTTTGGCTTATTTTAATTATATAAATTAAAGGGTTGGAAAATTATGAGGAAAATTTTAGTAGGTTCTGAGAATAATTTTAGTAGATTTCCTGTGGTTAGAGAAATTTAGGAAAAATAATGTGATGCTTTGAATCATTTTGTGAATTTTTATACTTAGATAAATGTAAATACCTTGTATTAATTTGTGTAAATTAAATACATATAAAAAATTAACAAAATCAACTCGACATTGTTCATAAAAATCATGTCTACCCACTGTAAAAATATCAAAATCATTTGACTTAGTCTAGGCACTAAAATGGATTTCTTAAGGAAACCTTGCTTTTTGTATAAAAATAATTATATTAAATCAAATATGCTTAGAAAAATTATGAAAATTATTTTTTTGAGTTCCTTGTGATCAAGGGCATTTTATAAAAAGAAAACCCATTTTTGTGAAAATATTTGATTTTTTAAACTATATTTTGAATTAAAATAATCAAAATTTTCAAAAATACCAAAAAATGGTTCAAAATAAGTGGGAATATCCCGTGATCACTTAAAATTCATTAGGACATTTTTTCTAATTTTTCTAAGTTAAAAATAAAATTTTAAAGGCTTAAAAATGAATTTTTCATATTTTCTCACTAAAATAATTATATTAAATAAATTAAAAATCACAAAAGTATAAAATTTGATTATGTGAGTTTCTAAACACAGAGGAGTCTAATAAAACTATAAAAATAATTTTTTTCAAATAAAACACTATTTTTTATTTAAATAAATCATGAAAATTGATCTAAAATTAAATAATAAAAATAGAAAGTTGATTCAAAAAATCATTAAATTTTGTCTAAGTGTTTATCTAACCTTAGTAAATCTCTAATAATTTTTACAAAAATATAAATTTTATTTTGGATAATTAAATAAATTAACTTTTGAAAATCCTATTTTCTAAATTTAAATAATTATCTAAATTAAATCAAATTTTGAGAGGTCCACATATCCTCTAACATTTTAATTACCTCATGAATATAACACTTTAAACCCTCAAAGTCATTTGAGTTGTGTTTAAAGAGTCATAAGGTGAAGTGCCCCAAGGGCAAAGTGGTAATTTTAAAACTTTGGTGCTTTGATAAAAAATTTAGGATTATCAAAGGGATAATGGGTAATTTTGATCTTAATAAACAGGTTTAGATGATTGAAATACAATGAGGCTAAAAGGTAGAGAATCATTCAACACCCTTGCACAACATCAACTAAAAACATAGTTCTCATAATCTTCATGACTTGGAAGTCAATTAAAGATCAAATGATTCTTAAGTGATGGGCTTAAGCCAGAAGGATGATAATTTACTTTCCTTAAGCCCAAAATTTATGATAATGTGATCTTTAAATGAAAATACATGTCACTTGAATTAAAATCTTAACATTCAACAAATTCCCCATTATGATTGCTAAGGGCTTGGTAGTGACCTAGGCTCGATATCTAATCTCAATTTTTGATTTAGAAGATAATTGGGTTGATAATCAATATCTTTAAACACTCCAAGTCCAACTTTACTTGTGGGCACCACAATCTTAAATGACTTAGACTTGCCTTAGGGGAACTCACTCACTTAACTCTTAAATGAAACATCAATTGATTAATCGAGTACCCTATCCTTGGGATAATTAAATTGTTAAGCTTCAATGAGAAGAGGTTTAGCCACTCTCTAAACTTGGATGGTTAATGGAACAATATGATAAGTTTAGAAATGAACTCAAAATAACTCAAGAGATCTTCAAAATAGTTCAGGGTCATATCCCGAGCACTTTGGAATCTTTTGGATGTTTTGAAAGACAAATTGAACTTATTGTATTTTGTCCTAAAATCTTCTACTAGGATCTTCCTAGATTCAACTAAATCATAACTTGGTTTGGGAACTAAACCTTCATCTACTCTTGCAATTTAAACTTTCCTGCAATATTATCTACATATCTTGCAAGTACTGACCTTTCAGTTAGTGGAACTGGAAGACTCGCCAGATACGCTTTTACAGTTTACAGTACTGTCTTTTGTTGTACTTTCCGCACTGTATTTTTATACTTACAAAACTTGCATGTTAAATAACGATGACACCTGCATGAAAACCAAAACTACTAGGATAGCCACAAATCAAAAACCAAAACTAAAATCAACCAAGATAAAATTCACCGCCGCAACTTCAATATATAAGACATCTCAAAAACTTAATCACAAACATCACACAAAACAACAATTGCAACTAAATTAAAACGTCTCTATCGTATGATCGGGAACCCCTCGGGGGAGGTAACCTACGGTTGTTAATGAGACTTCCCATAATCTAAATGAAAGTATGGAACTCATTGGGTTGAGTTTAGTAAATTCATTTGGACTAAGTGAATCCCAAAAAAATAGTGGTACTGGAATGAGGGAACTGTAGGATCCTAACCGGTGTCCCTCTCATCAACTTTAATATGCCCCCATAACATTTAATGATCATAACCATAGGGAGATCTGATTTGACATTATAACCTGACACATTAGAACACTTAATCACAACGAGGAGCTTGGAGCTATCATGGTGGGCAGCACAACCATTTTCAACAGCAAAACCTGTCTGCATCAGCTAAACCCCAACAAACCCATTTCTTTAGAATTAAACAACAATCCATAGAATTTCATAATTATTTGCTTATGCAACATAAATCCTCACCCTATCTTTAGGCCATTTTACAACTCTATTGTACAATCTAAGCACTAACTCATCTTAGGATTCCGAGGTTGTCGTTCGTCACGACCTAAACCCTCACATCTTCCAAGCTATTTGTGTGTCGTTTCACATGAATTTAAGGCCTAAACAAATAAATAAGCCAGGATAAAATATTTAAATAATCTCTCCCCAAAATTGAAGCTAAACAATAGGATAGACTGGAAGTTACCGAGTTTCATAGGATAGCTTTGGAAGTCATCGAGGTTCTCCTCAGCATCCGTCATAACCCCTAGTTTCTCTCCCATTGAATTCTTAAAATCAATGTACCAAATTTCTCCAAATTTGAACTATTCCCCTTTCACAAATCTTTGTTCGATTTCATTGAAAAGTCCTATCCATTTGACCTCTTTGAAGATAATATTTCCTGATTTTTATCGAGAGTTTTCTTAGGTGACTTCAGTCATTTAAGATATAATTAACTATAGAGGCTTGCCCTTATAGGAAGCCCAAACCCAGTTTAATATAAACCATATTAAATTCTTCATATTAAATAGGGGAATTTGTCGACAAATAAAATGGTTTCACAGACCAAACAGATGTCATATATTTCTTAGTTTATTTGATCGAGCCTCACTCTTAAGTCTTGTGTTTATCTTTCGGGATAGATACAGGGTTTGAGGTATAATGCTCCTTCATTTAAACTATGAAAAATATAGGGTTAGTTTGATTTCATATTTTTCTAAACTATATATATATAAGTAAATTAAACGTCTTTTCGAAGCAGGCGACGAGATTTCGATTCTGGAGGCCGACAGCTTCCAACATGCAACTCCTGAACCAAAATTGTGCCAACAGTAACACTTTTACTACATAAAAATATGACTTATGGTACAGAGTTTAATTTCTAAATTTCTATAATTTGTTCTACTAAATATAATAACACAACTTAAAAAAAATTTTAACAACTTAAGTCAAAATTAAAAGTGTAAGAATATTTAGTAGTCAAGTTTAAGATTTATGATTCTCTATTCATTTCAGGAAGAATTGTAATTTGTCATATTAAAGTTACTGTCATATTAAAGTTACTTAGTTCATATAATAAAGAACTACATGAGATCTTTATTATTAAGGATGCTAATACTCAAATATAAGTTTAAAAAATGCAATAAAGCCTTCTTCCTCAAGTTGATTCAAGTGAAGCCAATTTTTTATTAGGCATCTCCTCAAGCTTCTCCTCACATAATATTCTTTTCTTTTCTTTTTCTTTTTCTTTTTCTATTCTTTTGCTTTTAGATTTTCTTTTCTTTTAGACTCATTCTCAATCCTTTCTTTTTTTTTTCTTTTTCTTTTTCTTTTTCTTTTAGCTCTTCTTTTTCTTATCTCTCAGGATCATTTTCAATCCTTTTTTTTTCATGTGAGGATTACTATATCTGAATAGCCTTTAATGATCTTAAACTTCACTATCATCTTCATAAAGTTAAAAACTTTTCACATTCCTTCACTTTATAAATTCATATTAGCTTTGAAGATTTTTTGTAAAGTCTCATTCTTTTCTTCTTACATCTCATTTCATAAAGCCTCATTATTTTCTTCTTATATGAAACTCTAAGAATCTTAATATTTTACAAATACATTTTCCTTTACTTTAAATAGAAAAAGCATAGTCTTATTCTTCATACCAAACATCTTAACTCTAGAATTAACTTTTATTATTGAAAATGTTTACTTAAGTCTACTATATATTTAGAAACACAAATATAGTTATCTAAAGTTAGCCTTTAATACCGAAAGTCATATCAAATTAAATTTTGAAAATATAGCTAATCGAGGATAAATAAAATTTAGTTTCTTTCTAGTTTCTTTCTTTTAAAAGATTTAAAAGAAATTTTACTTCCCCACAAACTTGAATTTTAAAATATTTTGCAATTAATTCTATAAAAAGTAGCAGGAAGAAAAAGAATAAGTTGAATTTACTTACTACTATTACATCCTATCAAATTCATATACATTCATAATCAGGATAGAATAACTGCAGGAGAAAATAAATCTAGCCTAAAACATGTTTGCAATAATATTAAACTAAAAAGGAAGTATACTCACTTTAAAATTTTATTTTTTTTTCTACCCCTAAACTTGATTTTTAACATGTATATCATTTAGTACAGAAGATATAAGTAGGAAAATTTTTTTTTTTTTAATTCTATCTACTAAAAATGTCTATAAAAACAGCTACAATTATTTATCAAGATAGAAAACATTTAGTAGAAAGTAAATCTAAACTAAACATGTTTGATAAAATTGAAAGAAGGGTCTAACAAGCAGGATAGGTATCGTCATAGGAATATATATTTATGTGTTCTCCTTATGTGTTCTCCATTGTAACACAAACACAAACACACTTAATAAATGAGGTCAATTCTTCATAAATGAGGTCAATTCTTGGTCAATTCTTCCTTTAACTCATTACATCTCACTAACTTACTTCTAAATTCTAACGGAATCATTACACAAATATATTACGTACTTATAAATGATTTTAAAGATTCTAATCCTAAAGTTAAGATTATCCCTGATATATTGGTTCTCGGGCACCAACACCTGGCATATCCATATCCCAATAATTAAGCACCTCTAGCAGTTATAAGGATAGTTTAAATTCATCCACATGTTACTCATCAAAAAGGTTAGCTACTCCTACCAAATGAAAACAAGGTCAAAGAAAGGAAGTAACAAAATTGAGATGGAATTGTCACTGATAAATTCATATATCTCTTCTAAAACTCAAGTCCGAGTGAGACCCGAGTTGTAGTGGACTCGTCAATCCAATTACAACAAGAGAACATACAAGTCTAACCATAATAAGAAGTTAAGAAATCACCTCCCTCAGGACACACAAAAAACAAATCAAACCATTAACAATCCAAACATCTACCAATCATCAATCAAACTGATCAATCCA
>NW_018249546.1:19975-29098 GCF_001263595.1 Phalaenopsis equestris
TGATAATTATGGGTTGCCTCCCATAAAGCGTTTTGTTTAACGTCATCAGCTCAACAAATAATTCCACCTAGATCAAAGTTCCATTTAAGTAATCCTTGATCAATCACCCAATCTTTTCTAGATTCAGGGATTCTTACAAAGTCCTAGAATTTAACTTTTTCTTTCAACTCTTCCATTTCAGATTGATTTATATCCTTGTTCCTTGTATTTCTTTCTAGATCCAATATTCTTCTAGTGATTTTCTCAATTTTCATTTTAATATCATCCTTAAATTTTATAAGAAATGGATTTTATAAGATACTTCATGATCTCCTAAATTTTTTATCGGATTACCTTTAGATAATTCAGATTCTGGATTAATTTCTTCTTGGTTACTCTTTTGTTCAGATAAAATAGTTCACACGCTGGTGGTTCTACACAAGTGCATGTATCGCTTCAAGTAATATAGGGTTTTCTTTAAAAACCCAAGTATATATGCCCAATATCGATCCCACGAAGAAGTGAGGTAAGAAATCACTTAAGCGAAATCTAGTATACTACTATAAGCAATTAGTTTGGAAGGTTGATTAAATTGGTTTTAAAACTAAGTTTACTAATTTAATTTCTAAACTTTAAAGTTAAATTTACTAAGACTAAATGAAGCTTTGTGACTGTCGGCACTATTTTGGGTGTAGGAGTTGTCCATTGGAAGCTGTCGGCCGCCGGAATCGGAAACTTGTCGCCCGCTTCGGAAAGGCGTCTAATTTACATATATATATATATATATATATATATATGTTTAGAATATTATGAAATCAAACTGATCCCATATTTTTTCTAGTTTAAATGAAAGAGAACTATACCTCAAACCTTGTATCTATCCTTAAAGATAAACACAAGACCTGAGGGTGAGGCTTAATCAATTGAAAGAGCACTATACCTCAAATCCGTTTGGTCTGCGTAACCATTTTATTTATCGAGAAGTTTCCCTATTTAATACGAAAAATTAAACAAGGTTTATATTATGTTGGGTTCGGAATAGCTTCCTATAAGGGCAAGCCCCTATAGTTTATTATATCTTAAATGACCGAAGTCACTTAAAAATGCTCTTGATAAAAATTAGGGAATATTATCCTCAAAGAATTCAAAGGGATAGGACATTTCAACAAAATTGGACAAAGAGGTGTGAAGGGGGAATGGTTCAAATTTGGAGCATTTTGTTGTAAAGTCCATAGGAGGAAGAAATAGGGGATTTCACAGATCCTTTGGAGAACATCGGTGACTTTCCATGCTACCCTATGGTTTGGCTTCAGTTTAGAGGAGAAATATTTAAGTGTTTCTTTCTATCAATTTTATTAGTTTAGGGCTTACATTTGTGTAAAATGATCACACAAATAACCTAGAATATGTGAGGGTTTAGGTCATGACGAACAAAAACCTCAGAATTCTAAGACGAGTTAGGTCTTATATTCATGATTGTGCAAAGTTCTAAAGATAAGGTGAGTATTTATGTTGCATAAGCAAACAACCTCGAAATTCTATGGCTTGGTTGTTTAATTCTAAGGAAAAATATGCTACTGTAGATCATCTTGCTGTTGGAGATGGTCATGCTACCCACAATGCTAGCTCCAAGTTCCTCATCATGACGAGTTTAAGTTTTCTAATGTGTCAGGTTATAATGTCAAATCAAATGTCCTAAAGGTTATAGTTTTTTTAAAAAATTATGGGGCATATTAAAGTTGATTAAAGAGACACTGGTTAGGATCCTACGGTTCCCTCATTCTGGCACCACTATTTTCTATTGAATTCACTTAGTCCAAATGAATTTACTAAACTCAACTTAAATCATTTAGACTGTGGGAAGTCTCGTTAACATTAGTAAGTTACCTCCTCCGAGGGATTCCCGATCATCTGATAGAGACGTCATAATTTAGTTGCAATTGTTATTTTGTAATGTTTGTTATTAAATTTTGAGTTGTCTTATATTTTGAATGCTATGGCGGTAAATTTTATCTTGGTTGATTTTAGTTTTGGTTTTAGTTTTACAGTTATCCTAGCAATTTTGGTTTTCATGCAGGGTGACATCCTTATTTAACATGCAAACTCGATACAAGAAATACAAAGAGTTAATGCAATAATTTAAAAGCGTATCTATCCTCTTCTCGGCACCCGCTGAAGGATTTTAATGGATGATTTCCTAGAACAAAATATAACAAGTTTAATTTGTTCTTCAAAATATCCAAGAGATTCCAAAGTGTTCGGAGGGTGACCCTGAACTGCTTTAGAAATCTCTTGAAATGTTCCAAGTCCACTTTGAACTTATCAAATTGTTCTATTAATCATCCTAAGATCGAATTAAAACTAAACTACCTAAAGAATAAGAAAATTAAATAGTCACTTAACATTTCATTTTGATAGTTATGTGAGTAGATGTCCCAAAGGGCAAATTCAAGGTTATTAAGGACTTCAATACCGCAAATTAAAGTAGGGCTTAAAATGTTTGAAAATATCAATTAATTAACTATGTTCATATTTTCTATTCTCAATTAAGACAATCTCGCATATCAAACCTAATTCATTATTAGAACTCCTTTTAACTTCAATTTTCAAAGTGATTTAAAACAATTCAAATGTTGAATTAGAATTTCCATCAAAATCAGATTTAACATTTGACATTTGACAGATTTAACATTTGATCACCAACTAATAGGCTTTAAATTAGTGAGTTATTGTCTCCATAATTCAAGCCCAATACTTTAGTATCCTCTAATTGAATTGCCCTTTAAATTGTGATAATTAATAGAATTATAAATTTTTTTTATCATGAGACAGGAGGCAAGTTGGTTTCTACCTTTTAACCCATTATATTTCAATCATCCAAAACAATTCATTATAATCAGTATTTTTACACCTTTTTCCCTTTGATAAATCTTAAAATTTAATTATTATCAAATGAAACTCAAGTGACTCACAAAATAAGCTTGAAGAAAACACAGGAAAATACGGAGAAATCTCGAAGGAAATAACAAGTGAACAATCAAAAGCCAAAGTGGACTATAAGCAGTCAGATTCGGGTGAGCTCAGAAACCATATATATATACTCGAGTGACTTCGAATGCTATTATTGATCACCCGTATGTATAGAGCCCAACATTCAACTAGAAGTGTGTCCTACTGTACCAACTTAGGAGGGTACTCCTTCGGTACTGATAACCAAACGGTACTAGTGATTGACAAGTGGACAATTGAATTTACATTTAAAATTTATATTTTGGCATGCATATAGATTTCAGGCATACAAGAGAAAGTAATATCAATTTTGCAGTTAAAATACCTTTGCAAATGTAGTATTTTTTGCTTATTGTATCTGTTTTTCTCAGTTTTGTAGAATATGATTGTCCACGAGTCGATCACACCGTCGGGGGTGGAACCGCCCACACGTGGAACCGCCAACAACCTAAGAAGGTACGGGTCACCTGCTAGTCTTGTGTCAGTGAATGATACTATCATCCTACAGTTTATCAGGTCTCAAGATTGGGTCCTAATGTAGTAGGATGAAATATCATTTCACTCTACCACCGACGTGCCTTTGTCATCACCGACCTTACCCCAAAATGAACCGTCCAACTTATAGCCTTCCTTGATGGTTCACATGTAGCAAAATGTTATATGTGCACACATATGCTTCGTACATAAGTGTATAAATCCAACCAAAAAGCAAGGAATAAAAGAAGAAAAATGAGGTGAGAGAGACGAGAGAACAATCCACCCGAAAGAGCGAAGAGGTAAAAGGTGAATAGACCCTCAAAACAGCGTCTAAAACGATCGGTGAAAAGACCCAAAAATGCGGCCTAACGATTCACGAATCAACCCAATAAGGGTATCATTTTCTCCAATTTCGCAAACGGATCAACCCAAGAAGGGTATCCTTTCCAATTTCACAAACGGATCAACCTAAGAAGGATATCCATTCCAAATTATATTTCAAGCAAGTCAAAACGGCGAAGAGGCCGAACTTATGCAATGACTACAAATATAGCCCACAATTCTTAAGTATTCACATATCCAAGCCTAAACCTAAACGTTGCATTCATGTCATCCAAATCTTTCATATCACATCAAAATGCCACCACTAAAGCCTCAAAACCGCAGCTACAAAATCCCCTAAATAAAGCCCCAAACTCCAACTACAAATGGGACACAAAATAGTTTCAGGCATTTCCGAAACCGCAGCAAGGCGAGCCACCATTTCGAAATTCAACTTATAAGAATAAGTGAACTACTGATGGCATTTCTTGAAAAGCTAAAGAGAAACTAGCCGCAACTCTAATAACATCAGTTAAACCAGTGATCTAAGCACTACTTAAACTCCGAAATGCATAACAGCTCTTCATTTCCACCGAAGCGAATTATCCACAGGTAGGTTCTTTGGATAAATATTCCTTTGCAAACAATTCTTATCATAAAAGTTTCCATTTCTCCTTTTTCTTTGATGTTTTAGACAATTAAATACAGAAGGAAAGGTGGCATGCATGTAAATCTTCCAAATTATATGCTGCTTTGAGCAAAGGAGACCAACGTAGCAAGCATAGGATAAATCAAATAAAATAGTTACCTCCAAATTAGATAAAGTTCACTACCCAAGTACATTTACATGCCACACAATTCTACCCAATTCTCACCTATTTTCATATCTAACACCCAAAGTTTGATATATCCACTCACAAAGCAAACCTATGCATGAAAAGATGTATTTCACCCATGAAAGTGATAACAGTGGTGGTATTTTTCATGTGAGGTGTTAAAAATTTGAATTACATGCATGTAAATGTGAATGTGTTGGTCCTAAATATGTAAACACATAAGAAACATATGGCATGTATGTAAAATCGGGGTTTAAATATTAGACAGTACATCCAAAAGAATTAAGTGGTATGTATGTAAACCTTCCCAAGTAGAAGAGACGATATAATTTTGGGCAAACACAACCTTTAATCGTCATGCAAATCGGCATCAAACAGGCTTCAATGAATAATAGTACAGCTTGGATAAAACAACAATTAAGCCATGCGAAATTTTAAGGCAGTAATAAAAGTGCATTTCTCACAGCCATGGTCAAAAGAGCCCTCAAATAAGCCACAAACGAGCCTCAGAAACTGCAGCCCTCACACTCTCCAAAAAATGTATTTTTAATTTGCGCAACTTGCTCATATGTTCCAGCTTTCCAATTTGATAACAATTCTCATTCATTCTCATTCATTCTTATTCATTATTAACACTAAACTCATTTAGCTCTTAAAGTGACCTTAATTTCCCAATTCCAGGTGCACTAGAAAATGTATTTGAGGGCAATTCAAAGTGACGCAGTTTAGGGGGCCAATTTAGAAAGGAAAAAAAAACACTCACATTGTCATGCAAGAAATCACCAGAAAAAGATCCCTCGACCACATTTTATAGATTAAGAACCACAAATGATGAAGGCTGCTCAATGATCCTAGCATTTTAGTGAGATTTACAGCAAGATTCATATATCGAAATGTTTCAAATTTTCGATAAATTCAGCCATATTTTCTGATATGGAGAATGTATGAACAACAAATGCAAGCATCTCGATGCCTTTAAAATTTCAGTATGTAAAGAATTGAGTGATATGTATGTGAAGAATTAAGTGGCACATATGTAAAGAATTAAGTGGCATGTATGTGCAGTTCTCATATGATTCAGGCAACCAAAACTTGCAAATTTGTACAAATCGAACACCAAAACTTCTTGCAGATTTTTAAAAATAAAACACTCAAATTCTCAAAATTTCAAAACTTTCAAGCTTTTATAAGCAAAGCACCGGAATTTACATGCTTACAACTTGATTCTTCCGTATTTATATGACAAATGCTCATAGACACCACTCAATTCCTATATACACGCATTTACATCTCCGACACCTAAACATTACCTTTCACACTTGCACCTCCCAAGTCCTTTAGATCGCATTGAAAGTACTCTTACTTTGACTTAACAAAGTGGAATACATATCTCAAATATGGGCAATATATCATATATGAAATTGCAACTCAGGTGTTAAATATGTGGAGCTGCATAAATACAAATGGTTTAAAAAAAAATATCCATCTCCACATTAACCAGAAAGCATGCTCAAAAGGATGGTCTAGAGCAGGTGCTTAAAAGCTAAGTGAAGAGGTACATCATCAAGAACATGATGGGCTACTTTTAAAGTGTAAATGGTGTTAAGGGTATTATTTAGGCAAAGGTATTTTCATAAAATCAACCTGCACGAATTTGTAAAAGATGAGATTCAGGCTAATTTTCAAATGCGCTCGAAACACATTAGCCTAAAAGTGAGGATGGTTGTGCAGTGCTTAGCCCTCGATATCAAAGAAAAGTGTCGGATCTTTATGTTTGAATATTCTAAGCCAAGAACAAATAGTTCCAAAACTACCTTGATTCAAATCCACAATAACAGCTCTCAAATCTTCTTCAAAAGCGGTACATAATTAACCCAAAAAGGCATTCAAACCTTCTCCAAAATGGTCGTAATATTGAATTGAAGACAACAAAGATACCGAAACAAAACAGTCTTACCCCCCTAAATTCTTTCAAAACAGCAAATGTACGCAGAGCTAAGGAACAATATTTGAATCCCAAGGCAACAAGAAGTAACCAAATAGCGAAACTCCAACAGCCTAGGGGAAAAGAGGTCTCACATCCCTCACATTCAAACACTCAATAGTCATCACATGGGGTTGAAATTAAACGATGCGTGAGGAGAGTAGAGATATGTTAAAGTAAGACAAATAAATAAAGCATGGAGGCTAGTTCCAACATATCTAAATGATCAACATTCCATTCCTTTTTTTTTGAAATCCAAGCAGAAAATATTCTCAAAGATATCACCTTGACAGCAAACAAGCAAAGCAACTAAACAAGATTACTTGGCTAGAAAGGAGAAAGCAAGGCATGTAAGCAAGAAAATTGGACAAACCAGTAAAGCTCTAATAACCCAAGCTTCAACACCCTTTTCTTTATGATAGGATAGAGAGGGGTTTCCACCTATCCTTGCTAAGTGAATTAAGGTTTTTATTTTTGCTGTTACCTTTCATTTATTATTAATAGCGAATTGAAATGTTACTTCTCTTCTTCTAGTTTAAGTGAAAGTTGCCCTCTCTCATTTTATCCTTTTTGCTATTATCATGAATGCTTTATCTAGTTATTTAAATGCTTATAGTAACATCATTAATGGTTTTAATTCTACAAATACTTTAAATAATCAATGTGAATGATCTTTATGTTTTGGGTAATGCTAATATCAATTATTTTTTTTGTATTTCTCATATTTGAAATTACTTTAGTAACACTTCTAATTTGTATTTTAATTATACTAAGTCTGCTAATTTTTTTCTAAATATATTGAGGTTCAAATTCAGAATGATATTTGCTTTTACTCTAGCTTCACTATTAAACCATTACCTTGGAAGTATTTAGGCATTATAATTAAGCCTTTCAAGCTTGAGTCCGATAATTGCAATAAACTACGTGATAAGCTTTATGGTTGGTTGGAGGGTTGGAAGTAAAAATTATTATCCGCAGCTGGTTGTTTGCAATTGATTAAATATATTTTTTGGAGTTATCTCTACCAATGATTTCATCCTTGCACTTTGCCTAAAGTGATAAAGAAGAATATTTTGTCATCAATTAATAATTTCTATCGCCATAATGATAAAGAAAGGAATTTGAATATCATTTCATGGAAAACCTTAACTCTTTCTCAGCATAAAGAAGGGTTTGGTCTCCTCTACTTAGACTCTATTAATATTATGTGCAAAGTTAAGATGATTTGGAGAATTCATAACTATAATTCTCTATTTTATCATTGTTATTTTAATCATTATGATTCTATTTGGTTCAAATCCAAATCCTCTATTTATATTTTTTGAAAAGATTTGGTTAATGTTGCTTTTAAGATTATGAATTGTCAAGCAATTAAAGTTACTAATTCGATTTCTTTATTATTCTACTTTGACTTTTAGTTTTCTGGTTTTTTTCTTTATGAGAAGTTTGGTAATGATATTTAGTCTTTTTTTTCAATTACCTTAAGTTTAATAAACTCTCTGATATCATTTCCAATGAGACTTTGAATATCTATTTTAATTCTAATGCTCATTCCCAATGCATTAGCCATAATTTGGACATTCTTATTACATAGGGTTTTACTTGTAACTGGAAATGGATCGACTATTACTCGCATAAATCTATTTATTTTGATTTACGTAAAATTTGCCTTCAAAAATATTGGTGCAAATGGGTATGGTTTAATGATATGTTATCAAATTTACTTTTCATTCTTGTAAAATTCATCATAGAGGTCTTAAAACGGTTAATATGTTTTCCAATAAAGGTGTTATGAATAACTTGTATTGTTGCCTTTGTAATAATGAGTTAAAGTCTCATAACCATCTTTTCTTTGAATGAATTTTCTCTCATTATTTACTCAAGCTGTGTATTCCTAATGGATTTTCTTCTTAGCTCCTAATGATTTTTACCTAGTCATTTATCACTTTGAAAATTTGACTTGTAAGATTACTCCAAGGTATTTTTTATTAGCTATGCAGATTGTTTTTTGTTTTATTTGGTATGAAAGGATTAATAGAGTTTTTGAGAATGATTTTACCCCTATTGTGTGCTTATCAAAACATTCATTAGTTAATTAAACAACAAAATAGAAGAGGGAAGTCTAAAGGAAATTCCTCGTCTAATCACTTATCTTACCGCACTATTTAGTGGCTTCTATGACTTGCTGGTTTTATTATCACATTTCCATGATATTTTTACTCAATTGTTCAGTTTAACGTTTGGCTTTTACCTTTCATATTTATTGTTCTTAGAAAAATTTTGTAATATGTTTATTCAGTGTCCTACCTTGTGATAAGATTCTTACATTTTAGAATAATCATTTTTTTTAAATTTGATGATTCCTTCAATTTTTGGAATCTTCTTTGCATATCCCTCTCATATTTCTCCTTGTTTTTAGTGGTGAAGCCTTTTATTCAATATATTTATACAGCTAATATTTAAATATGAGAAATTTACATACATACCTCATAATATATATGTATATATATATATATA
>NW_018249546.1:29118-53027 GCF_001263595.1 Phalaenopsis equestris
ATATATATATATATATATATATATATATATAATTTCTAAAATTAGATATTTACATCTATAATATTTTAATATCATAAATTCTATATTAATATTAAAGATTTGAATGTAATGTCCATAAATATAAAGATTTTAGCTTTGGATTTGTATAAAAAAAACATAAAAGATTAAAATTATATCCAAGGCCATATGTTTAAATATAGATATAAATATATAAATATATAAATATATATATTAGAACACTTGCAAAACACGCGTCCAAATACAAAATGGAACATAAACTCTTTCGGTCGCATCTGATGAGCAACTGTTGTCCACTCTAAAGAACAGGGAAACAATAACGATGGCGATTCTCCGATCTCACTTAATCGCTTCTGCTCTTATTCCCCATAACGCCTATGGAGCTCATGCGGGCTCTCTTCGCAGGAGCGTACACTTCAGCTGCGATACTTCTTCTCTCAGGTAATCGATAAATTGGAGTGTTTACGTCTATTGACCGGTGCGGATGCTAAATTTCCAACCCTCCTTTTCTATGCATTGCTATCTACAGCAATTCATTGGCTTTGGTTGTTCTTGTTGACGAAATGCATAATTTGATGGACTCTTGTAGCTATTACGTTGCAGATTTGGATGGCAGACAAGTCTTTTCAGGAGGCAGAAACATTACCGCGGTAACACCTGCTATGCTTACTCTATTTTTAGCCCTGACACGCTGCAGTGGGCCTCTTCCATTTCTTCTGCGTGAGTTTACTTCATTTTCTCTTGTGTTACGAAAACTGTGGATTTTTCTTAACTCGACAGATTTCATTATCGTGGCGTCCAATTGCAGATATTATGAGAAGGCGGACTTTATACAAAAGAAAGTGATTTAGCTTTGGCAGTTCATGAATTAAAACATCTATACTTGTGGTTTCCGAAGGTGTAGCGCTATGGATTTTGATGTGATCATGAATTTCGTATTAACCTGATTATGGATTTCAAGAATCTTGATGCGCCTCGGATGGAGATCTATGTTGCAAAATAACCATTAATAATGGAAGGTTTTTCCAGCTTTATCTTCCCGCATGCATCCCTAGTCCCAAGGCATAGTTGCCTTGTTACTCTTCAAACATCTATTTGCTCGCTGATGGCTCCACCTCTAGTCCACCTACTCAATCATTCGACCTAATTTTGTCCACAATGGCATTGCTCCGGTTCAGATTCGGGATTAGTGATTACCATTGATGTTTCAAGTTGTCTTGTTTTCCACTTTTATAGGCCATTATATTGCCTTTTACAATGCTTTCATTTGCATCTGCCACGATCATCTTTATCACTGCTCAACATTCTTACTGTCTCATCCTTGGTCTGAAAGAAGCTACACCTTAGCAACATGACATGATGAAATTATTTAAGCTTGTTTGTACTTGTAATAGAAAGATTCATATATAAATAACATATACTAGCATAAATAGAAGGGAAATAATATTTCATTCAATCAATAAAACTTATAACTACAATTCATTAAGGAAGTCAAGTAACATCTTATGAGAAAAGACTGAAAGAAAATAAATATGAAACTTATAAAGACTTATAAGAAATCACTAATGGTAAATATAAATAAATTAATGCATGAACATAAATTTCAAATTAAGTCTAATGCTGAGAAATCTGCTCTTGTGGTGATAGTCCACCAAAACACATCCTGAGAATATTCTATAAGACATATTACCATTAGTGAATTTGGCGAAACAAACCTAACAAGTAATCACTGTTTGTTATCACATAAATATCAATCTATAAGAGTATAAAGAATTAACAATAAAAGATCATGATTTACTATATTTACCATTACATTATGAATGTTATGGAAGTGTTATTAGTTTTTAAGGATATTGTATTGCTTGAATGTAAATGTCACATGCTCTAAAGTGATTTCTAATATAATGGTATTTATAATCAATTATTTAATAAGTTGTAATTCATGACGTTCTATTTATATCTCTCAATGCAACCGTATTAGTTTTAATCATGTCTAATCAAATATGACTAAATAAATATTTATTATTCAATTGTAATTTAGTTTGTATATATCAATTGTCAATTTTTCTGTTATTTTAAAACTGCAATAATAGTAAACACCAATCTAGGAAATCAAATAGTTTATTTGCAAAATCATCATTATGTGGTTCCATTGATCCGATTAGCCAATATCTAAAAAGATATCAACTTATACACTATTGGTATACAAGTATGCTGTTTTATATTTTTGTAAATTTTCTACAGATATTTTATAAACAATCTGACTTGTCATGTTGACCTTTCAAAATATGATTTTGGCATGAATAAAATCTACTACATATAATTAAAGTAACAAACATGAAAAATAAATACTGTAATTATGAAACCAATTCAATATTTATGGATTTGTGTAGCAATAAAACATGATTAAACGATTCATTCAAATCTACTGATTTGTTATGAGCAAAAGAGGAATCTATGTAAAGTAAAATAAATATAATTTTAACGATAGGGTTTATAATTCTATAAAATGTCAAAGCTTCTACTACAAATTGTAAAAATAAATGTGTTTTTGAATAAATAATAGTTACTTACATCCAAATTAACGATATAGAAAAATTAACATTTATTTGAGATCCCAATGACAATGCTTTGTGTAATTAAGTCAACATGAATCACCCCAATTACAACTCAAATTATTCATTACAAAGTTGGAACCAACATAGTGGACTACATCATGATATTTTTATTATTTTATAATATATTGTCCACACAATAATATAAAGATAAGATTTTAATTAAAATTAATCTTAACTAACATTAAACAATTGAACTAACCTAAACATAAAATTATGATAATCAATCAAAATTTTAGGTTAAAATAATTAATTTGGATGATTGGAAGGGGGAGGAGGAAGAAGTAGAGAAACACAGAGAAAAGAGGGGGAAGATGGCGAGAATTTGTTGCTGTTAGTCTAAAGAGGACTAGAAGGGGGTGTGTCTCTTGTCCTTCGTAGGAGGATGGAGGATGGAGGATGGAGGAAAGAGGAAGGAGCTTTTGAGAGTCCAGGTCAAGCATAAAGAAAAAAGGAGTTGACAACTGTGAAGGAAAGCGAATGAGATGAATGAAACATCTTTGTTATTTGTGGAGATGTGCAAAAGCTATTAATTTAGCCAACTGTAAATTTTGAATATAACCATTCTTCATTTTTTAATTAAAGGGTCCCGTAGTTCTATCCTTTCTTGCATTAAAGGGTCCCGTAGTTCTATCCTTTCTTGCATTTGGCTTATTTCACGTATGACATAATTTTGTGCTTTTGCACATGCTATATTTTTCCAACTAATGTTCATATTTTTCAGGGTTTTAATGTTTTCAAAAGGTACAGCTATCCAGAAATCTTTTCTTGTCCCTCTATTTGCTTTGCAAGCTCCACCTGCTGTAATTTTATGGATCAAGTAAGCTTCTAATTAAACTGAAACAAATACTGATTCATGTAAAAGAACATTTGACTTAATTCATTACAAATATAATGTTAACTTGTTAATTGGATCTAAGGAAATTATTTATATGAAGCTTTCTGAACTGATGTATTTACTTTGTGTTGGTGTACTCATTTGGTGCAGGGGTAGGTATGGCATTTGGACAGCTTTTCTAGCACTCTTGGTTCGCCTATTTTATTTAATCCCAGGCATGTTGCTATTTTATCCATTTTTTGGATTTCAGCTGTACCAACTGGCATTAAATCTTAGCAACTAAAATACATTTTGCTTGTTCCTCGTATGGTAAATTATGCAAGGTTTAGCTCAGTTTAATTTCACTTTGGGTACTTTTCAGTCAAATTAGATGACTGGGAGATATTGGTTTGCAGGTGAGCTGGAATTGCCCTTCTTAACAATGTTGCTTGTGATTTCTGCTCCTTATGAAGCAATAAACCTTCGGTAAGCTGCTGTTTCTTATCAATTCCATTGATCTATTGATGGTAATGCTGGCAATGAGTTGAGTGTTAGTTAGCCTGTCTCAGATCGAGTTTAACGTTTCTGAATCATGTCAAAATCAAGCGATCTGAATTAGATTTCATCGAGTAAAGCATATTTTTTAACCAACCTGAAAGAAATCCCAAATACTAATATGTGTGCACAAATTTAACTAACAAATATAACAGGTAAGCTTATGTGTCTTATCAATTCCATTGATTTATTATCAGTAATGCTCGGAATGAGTTGGTGTTAGCGAGCCTGCCTCAGATCGAGCTCGATGTTTCTGAATAATGTCAAAATCAAGCTAACCGAATTAGATTTCATCGAGCAAAGCATATTTTGTAACCAGCATGAAAAATATCCCAAATACAATATATGTGCACAAATATAAGTAACAAAACTATGTTATGTGTGTGTGTTTTTATATTCAACAAAACATTCATCCATACATATAACTTGAATCGAGTCCATTGTTTTTTGAGCTTCAAGTCTATTAAAACTCAAGCACTTATCCGACAACTTGGAGTTATAAGTGTAATGGCTCGTTGTAGTTGTGTTTTGAGAATGAATAATTAGGTTTCTTGTCATCCGACAACAAAACATTCATCCATAAAAATCTTTTCTAGCATCAGCACCACTGGAGTTTATACAAATCTCATAAATATTATGCAAATTTATGGCTGTTTAAAAGTGGATTTTTTGTTTTTCTATGAACAGAGGAAGTCAAGCAGGCACGATTATTTCCTTGGCCACGGTTATATATCTGGCTTTTCAGCATTTCTCAAGGTCGGGGAGCTTACAGAAAGCATTTGATCGAGTATCCTTTATTGCTACCTTGGCCATCATCTGCCTTGTACTTGTGAGTTGCTTACTTTTGTTTTGAGCAAGGTAACTTGAGGAAACTTTGGCAGGTATTAAAACAGAAAGTCAGGAAAAACATTCGTAAGGGACAACTGACCTTCTGCCTCTTTGCCATGTTCAAATAAATGTTAAGGCATGTACAATATATGATGCAGAAGGCTGACATGAAAATGTTCTATTATCATCAAATAATCTTGAAGCTCACTCTTTCTTGTGCCAGATAGCTGATGGTTTGTTCCAACAGTTGCTTATAAAAATGTCCTGTCCTGATTCCGTTTTCTTTATAATTCGTTTTATCATTCTGCATAATATAGCGAATCTTCCTTCACATGGAAGCAAATCTTCCTGCTTTCTATGAAGTATTTAAATGGCATAACTGGCATAACTGTTTGCTGTTTTTTGAATACATATGATTAACCTGGTCAAGTTTTCTACTTTCCATTTCCCTGCTATGCTTTTCAGGCTGTATGGCTGCCTCAACAACCACATTGATGTTGCTAAGCAAGTTTGTGCATTATTGATATTACATCATACCACGATTCACCTCACTCTTTATGGCAGATAATGCTCTATAATTCTAAACGAAGTCTAGATATGATTTTGTGTGTATTTGCTTGTATATTTTTATTGACATATCAACAGAATCCCTCATTCCCATTGCCCCATAGAAAAATGGAGATTAAACTGGATTTATTAGTACATTAAATTAGAGGACAGTGTCCACAAAAAAAAAAGAAACAAAAAGAGTTTAATCTTCTAACTTCTAGCTTACAGTATATGTGCCTTGGTGATAGAGCTTGAACATCCTCTGGTATGCATTAAGGATGGCATGCATCTCCTTTAATCTACCGTTGACCTATGTCATGACAAGTACTAATAGTTGCATCAGTAAACAATGAGTATTGATGGCTTTGGTTGTTTTATTGCACTCATTTACATTCATTAACCAGCCATTGATATTATGAAGCACGCCAAGGTGAGGAGAAGAGGTATGGTTCTTAAATTCTGCTCTCTGCTTGTGGAATCAGGAGGAACTGATCCATAAATTGATGATCCTGTTGGGATGGTTGTGTTGAGGGCTGATGAACTCATGCTGTTAATGGGAGCATCAGTGATTCTTTTCGTGTCCATCTCACTTTATGTGAAAGCAATGGAAACATTTCTGTTGTACAAGTATTGTTTAGATGTGATTATAAAGAGGAAATTTACCTTGATGAAGGATATTGACAGGTTGAAGTACCTGCATTGATGGGGAGAAATAATAGAGTTAAAATCATTTACATTTTGCACAGAAGTTGAAATAATTACTAATCAAATTAATATTTATTGGCGCAACCTGAAATATTTGGTAATGTGAAATTCTAGTATTTATTAAATTTATGTAAGATAGTGATACACTAGAAGAGAAGTTCTGTTATGTATTTTTTGGACCTTGTTTCTTTTTTATATGAAATGGCACATTGGCTATTCCCTGAACATTTCAGTTGACAGAGTTAAGAGTTCCCAAATGGGAAGAAGTTACAGCTTTTAGGTAAAACATCCAAAGGGTAAATCTTAATATGGAGCCTGTATAGAAAACGTTATAATTCCCGTTCATTTTGATATAATAGAACGTTAGCACTACATATTTTCTTACTTTGTAATGAAAAACGCGTTAATTGGTTATGAAAATTAGTTGAAACCTGGAAAGTTACAATCAGAGCATAAAATTTATTAGAAATGGTGTGTTGTCGCCCTTTTCTTACACTTTGATTGTCAATTTGATTATCTTCCATTATGACTTTCTGTAATCTAAAATGGATCTGTTTCACTCACTGTTTTTCCCTTTAAATGTTTAATTTTTTTCTTGAAATGATCATCATACTATGTTGAATGGATCAAAGTATTATCCATTAACAGGTCAGAATAACTAAGCTAAGTGCGTTGAGTGAATATTTTGGTAAGCTTAGGAAGGATATAGTGTATAATGATTTACTTAGACCACACTAGAGAGAACACAACTCTCCTTGTAAGAATCTGTTATGCTGTACGTGGACCGGTCGCTCTTGGACCGGTCGAGAGCTAACCAACCGGCCTGCCAAAACAGTAGGTGGGCCGGTCTGATCCACCTGAGAAGCCGAGAGGGAATTTGCCACAACAGAAGGAAATCGGGCGCAGGTGGGGTCATGGGGGGCTTAATCACATATTAATGTAGGAGAACTTAAAGGAGTTTGGAGGGAAAGTTGGAAAGGAAAGTTGGAAATACTGTGGGAGGATTCTATTAAGGGGAATAACTGAGGGTTTATTTGTTTTATGCATATTTTTGTTGGTTTTTATTTTCTTTTTCTTTGGTGGTGTTCCTAGCGAGGGGAGAAGCAATTTACCTCTTGCAAAGTCGATCATGATTGTATCTTACTTGTTTTCCTTTTTTTTTTTTTTTTTAAGAGGAGGGTTTTTTTGGATTTTTCTCTAAGTTTTCCATCTATTTATTTCTGTTTAATGTCGTTCGCTCACTTATTTTGGTTCCGAAGAGTAACAAATTAGTATCAGAGTCTAGATCATGGTGGGATGACAACAAAGAAAGTGGATATGCTAGGAGTGGTAGGGAAAATCATACGGGAATAGAAGAAATGTTCGTCACCATAGATGATAGGTTTTCTTTCATTGAAAGTCTAGTGGAGGATGAATTTGAGAGCATAGGAGAAATGTGGGAGATAGATGAAAAAGCTCATTGAGATGCAGTCCAAGGCTATGCTGATTGCTCTAGTTGCAAACCCTAACCAAGGGTTGATCAGAGAATCCTCGGCCAACTCAAAAGGGAAGGAGATCGAACGAGAAAACGAGACAGACATCATCTACCAACAAGAGTGTCCCTCTAGGACTTCGAGAGGAGAGGGAGTGGAGACTTCTGATAGGGGGTGGGCCAAAAATTGGAGGGATGGTATAAGGGGCAGGGAAGAGCATGGAGGAAAGAGGGAATCGAAAGTTGGGTATGCCTATGGCTAAAGGAAGGGGTTCAACCTTAGATACATGGGGGGAAATACCAGAGGAAGAGGAGGTTGGGGTGTAGATGCGAGGGTCAGAAAATTGAAGATGCCTATCTTCGAAGAGGAAGATGCACATGGGTGGGTGTATCGGGTGAAGCGATACTTTGCAATCAATGAGTTAACTGAGAAAGGCAATCAATGAGTTAACTGAGATAACTGAGAAAGAGAAACTCATGGTAGCGGGATTATACTTGGAGGGAAAGGCTTTAGTGTGATTTCAGTGGATGGAGGTCAGGTACCTGATGCATTCATGGAAGTAGTTTAAGGTTTGCTTGTTGGAGTGTTTTCGAGCCATTCGGTAAAAAGACCTCCACGAGCATGACCACTGACGGAGCAGTTGAAGAAAGACAATTTCAAATGGGGGGAGCAACAACGCAGACATTTGAACATTTGAAGAGGGCCATGACCAATGTTCCGGTATTGACACTTCTAGATTTCAGTAAATTATTTGTGGTGGAAACGAATACGTCAAGGTATGGACTGGGAGTTGTGCTCATGCAGAACTAACGACCGATTGCCTACTTCAGCGAAGTTCTTACTGTAAGAACGAAGCTAAAGTCAGTATATGGACGAGAAATGATGGTGATTGTCTTGGTCATTTACAAGTTCTGACCCTATCTATTGGGACTTGGGACGACATTTTCTGTTCTGGACAGATTATAGGAGTTTGAAGTATCTTTTGAAGCAGCGGATGGTGACTTAGGAGCATCAAAGATGGCTATCCAAACTATCGAGGTATGATTTCGAGATCCAGTAACAACCAAAATTAGAGAATAAGACAGTCAATGCACTGTCCAGAAAGGTGGAGTGATGCGGTGTTTATGCTAGTAATGTTTTTAAAACCCTAACACACGTGACAACGAGTCTAGGAAATATGCAGGACAATCATAACAAAAGTTCACTTCAGCATAATCAGTTTCTCTTTTAAATATTTAAAAACTGTCACTCCTAGTGAATTAATGTATATCTTCAATTTAAATAGTCACTAGTTTGCAAACGCAAGTATAAGTATCGCACAAGTAATAAAGGGATCTAATTGAGTCCTAAGTATTGATCTCACGAAAAAGTAGAAATTCTTATAATACTAACACAAAGACAATATCAAAACAAGTAAGAAAGTAGGTTGAAGTTTGTATTAAACAGCTAAAGAAACTATGTTTACTACACTAATTTCTAAACTTCAAAATTAAATCTAATGTAACTAAGTTAAGTTTTATAACTAAGGGTTTAAATTTTAGAAAGTATCATTTGCCTTTACAATGAGGTTATAGTCAGTGAATTATCCAAATTGTCATTAAATTTTAATGTGTCAAATAGGAGCAATTGTACATTTTATCCTCTTTACGAGCAACAAAGAACATTAGTTAATCCAAATTTTAGTCCCTAAAGTCGCGGTTAGGCTGGGAAGATACCAAACTCTCACCTTAGAGTTCCCACGTTCCCCTCATCTGAAGGCTAATATCTCGCTTTAGTTACCAAACACCTGAACCAAATTGGGGATTTTAGTTTGTCACCCTAAAATCTCTAATTCTATGTCCAACAATATATATTTCCTTATTTATTTGCAATCAACCCTATGGACTACATTTTCATTCATGAAATCAAATATGATTCTTACGTAGTTGTAGAAAGTATATCCCTCTCGGATCGTATGTTTTCACAACAAATTTTAACAAATCAATTGGCTAAATTGATAAATAAATGAAGTTGAAAGTTTGAATCATCACAATTAAGAAATTGAAACACTTCCAAACAATTTAGATTCTTCACATAACTATATCTCATTGTAGGGAGAAAGACAAAACAAATTACTCAGAATTCATGAGGAAGATACAACAAAACATGAATTTATATATATATAGAAACAAGTTTACACAACAACTGAAAATAAAGTAAAACAACTTATCTCAATCTCCTCCCTAAGTAAATCCTTTGAAGTCCTTTGAATCACTTTCTCTCTTTACAATATCACTCAGTTCTCTCTGAAAAATGTAATGATTAAAAAATCTCTCACTTTCTCTCTCTTCTTACAACTCTTAGAGAAAATATTCCCAAGTCTTTCTCACCCTTACACTTATTTTCGCCCCCTCATTTCTGTCATAAAATCTCTATTTCATAATGTAGGGCCGAATTTCCAAGTGTTTACTTTGATATCCTTTGAAAAATCCGTCCAAATTCAATGCATTTAGAGGAATAACTGTTTCCGGCGCCTAGGCACCGAAATCAGGCGCTTAGGTGCCTTCTTCTCTGGATTCCGACGCTTAGGTGCTGAAATCAAGCGCTTAGGCGCCGCCTTCTCTGGATTCCAGCGCTTAGGTGCCAGTTCAACTTATACAAAGAATCGTCTTTTGCCTCCAAATTCCTTCCTATTTGCTTCCTTTAAAATCTAAATGCCTAGACTTAGTATACCTGCAACAAAAATATGAAAATATCTTTGTTTAAAGTGCAATATCACTAAATATGGGTGTTAAATGTATATATAAAAGTTAAATATTTTTAGGCATGTCAAAATCCCTCAAACTTAATTGTTACTTGTTCTTAAATAACTCTTTTACTATGTCAAAATTATGACTTAAGGTAGTGAGCATCACTTAAAGATTTCTATAGTTTTGGTTTTATAAAAACAATAGTAAAACTTTAGAAAAATTTTTAATAACTTAGGTTAAAATTAAAGATGTATGAATATCTAGTAGTCAAGTCTAAGAGTTTGATTTTCTATTCATTTCAAGAATAATTGTAATTCATCATATTAAGGATTCTTAGAAGAATTATATGAAAAAGAATTTAATGAGCACTTTATTAGTAAAAATGCTAATACTTTAATATAAGTTTAGAAATGTAATTAAGCTCATTTCATTAAGATAATTCAAGTGAAGTCAATTTTTAATTAGACATCTCCTCAAGCTTCTCTTCACATATATTTTTCATTTTTTTTCTTTTAATTTTTCTTTTCATTTTTTCTTTTAAGATCATTTTCAATGATTTCTTTTATTTTCTTTTTCATGTAAGGATTAGTATATCTGGATAGTCTTTAATGATTTTGAACTTCACTATCATCTTCTTAAAGTTAAAAATTTCTCATATTTTTTTTACTTATAAATGTATATTAGCTTTGAAAAGATTTTTCATAAAGTCTGAATTTTTTTTTTTAATATAACTTTAAGATTCTTAATATTTCAAAAATACAATTTTCTTTACTTAAATAGTAACACATAACCTTATACTTATACTAAATATCTTAACTTTTAGAACTAACATTTATTATTGAAGACTTCTACTTAAATCTACTAATCATATTTAAGTAATAAAAAATATAATTATCTAAAGTTGACCTATGATACCAAAGTCATGTTAAAATAATTTTTAAAATACAAGTTATTGAGGAAAAATAAAGTTTAGTCTCTTTAAATTTTTTTTCTTTCCCCAAACTTAAATTTTTTAATAGATAAAACATCTAGTGCAGAAATGTAGGAAGAAAGAAAACAATAAATACAATTAATAAGATTGACCTTTTGTACAACGTTTTGAACATAATTTTATGCAAGTACTAAAAAAATGTATAGTAGTATGTAAAGTTTCCTAAAGCATGTTATAACCAAAAGATTTGGTAAATAAAGGAGAGTTCTAAACATAAACATTAAATATAAAAACAACAGTAGTACAACAGAAGCAAATAACCTTATATCACAAATAACAAGTTTTAGTACCACAATTAAACATAAAATGTAAACACATACAACTAAACATCATAGACACAAAACAAAATTAAACTCCAACCATCAAAATATCAATCTAACTACTACTCATAGTCACTATCATCATCATCTTCTTCCTCCTCAAGATCTACATCCTCCTCAATATCTCCACTATCATAAGGCGTAAAGCTGGGGCATATAGGAAATTCCACTGTATGATCGCTCCTCATGAATTTCACCATTGCCTCATGATAAGCAATATCAAACTCCACTTGCCTCTACGTATAATCATCATCATGGTATAGATGACCTTCTATGCTTTTTACCTGATTCTGTAATGTCACAATATCTCCTTGTTGCATAAGTAGTTGCTCCATTACTGAATCCAATGAAGTAGTACCATAAGTAAAAGGTTTAGAGGTAGAAGTAGAGGGTATGGAAGTTGAAGTAGAAGGAATATCCGCGCTTCCACCTCTAGTTCTTAACTCAGCATGTAGTTCATAAGTATGCAAATTCGGTCTGCGGATAGGTTTAAGGGGTTGCAATAGTCCTTCCCATCTCTCATATCCAACATCAGACTGCTCACATAAAGTAAAAATCAAAGCTGGATACCCTAAACCTTCAGTAGTTCCCCCTCTTGAAGAAATAAGGATATTTTGGTAAATAAGAGAGCCAATATTCATACTTTTCCGTTGTTGAATACAAAAGTTTAATGTGGCTCTCTCTTTAGTAATTTCACTTAGATGATTAAAAGGAAGAAGTCTTACAGAAATAAAATAGTGCCATGTTTTGGAGTGTGCATTCAACATAGAGGTAGAGAAGTTTACCTTGTGGTTGTTCTTTACTATCCAAACTCCTCTTTCATCAGTAAAAAATGCAATAACCTCATCTAACATTGATTCAGAAGTCTCGAATGAAGCGTATTCGCAATCAATAACATCCTATAACTGATAAAGAGCATTAATTTTTTCAGGATTAAATTCTACATTTTTCCCACGAATGAATACCTGATCGTTAGAGGCTTCACGAAGGTTTGCATAAAATTCTCGTACAATCGAAATAACATCAACTGCAGTGCCGCATCACAATCAAATTTTCTATCTCATCCCCAGGCTTAAAGAAAGCTCGCTCTTGAATCAATTTTTTCATGTCGAGTTCGGTATTATATCGATATTGGGCTTTAAGGCTGGCAAACCTCGTTGA
The DNA here is from genome assembly GCF_001263595.1 of Phalaenopsis equestris. Classification (NCBI taxonomy): domain Eukaryota; kingdom Viridiplantae; phylum Streptophyta; class Magnoliopsida; order Asparagales; family Orchidaceae; genus Phalaenopsis; species Phalaenopsis equestris. The sequence goes on from NW_018249546.1 coordinate 41,879, forward strand.
ATCAAAACCATCTTTTCCTTTCCCCCTCTTCAATTTAGGAGCCATGAAAATGCCATGAAAATTTCTAAAAAATCCACAATAAATCCAAATAAACTCACAATAAAGATTTATGAACTCCTAAAATCGAAATCAATACTAAAAAACTTCACACCATGGATTCTTCACTATATTTCTCCAATTTTTTAAATTTTTCTGTATTTCCCCAATGTAGAAGAAATTCAAAGTGAAAATAAAAAATTTCTAGGTCAAAGTGAAGCTTTTACTGGGAGAAGAAGAAATCCAAGATTTTCAAGTTGCAAAATCGCTTAAAAAACGAATGTATGGAACCCTGGGGTGTTGCTTGGCGTGCCTCGCAAAAAAGATGACTAAACAAGCAAAAAATGGTGGAAATCGGGTCCATTTTCGCGATTTGTAGATCGATTTCGTGGTTCAGCAAATCAGGAATGCTAAAATTTTTTTATTTTTTAATTCTAATAAAAGCGCTAAACACCAAAGCAGTCCAAACTTTAATTAGTCTAATTTTGTATTAATCATCACAATTAAGTAATCCTCCAACTTTCAATTTTTCACAAACAACACAAAATTCACTTATATATAAATCCAAACATATACAGACTTACAATTTGAAATCTTGACATATAAATCAGCGTCATAAATTACACCAACTACTTGACATTGAAAACTAAAAATCAAATACTAAAACATAAGCAATTCCGACGTCAATAATTAATAAACTTCATGACACACACACAATAGAAAAGCTCTTTTAAATCCAAATTCAGTACTTTAAAGCCACTACACGCCTTCATTATCATCATTTTCTTTCTCTCTAAGATCTCCCATAGATTGGTGATGCACACATAAGTTATAGAAAGGACGGTTAGGAAATTTATCTGTTGATTCATCCTCGATCCAAATGTTCTTATACATCCGTACCATTGCCTCTTCAAAAAGTGCAGTATGATTAAATTGTTGTTTGATTCGCTAATCTAGATGGCCACATTGATCAGAAATGTTGTTAATCACGTTGATAATATTAATCATCTCTTTCTCCATCTTCTTAATCTTTTTTAAAATAATATCTAAATTATCCTGAAGTTAGAGTTGTAAAAAAAGTGTTGAATTTTGAGATGATTGATCCATAGAAACATTTTTATCATCCACTTCTTCATTATCCACGTTTTCAAAGTTTAAAGTTGGGTCCATAGGTTTCCAAGGAAGAAGTACCTTTTCCCAAATTTCGTAAGGAACTTGTGCTTGGCTGCAAAGAAAGAATATAGTAGAAGGATGTCCCAATCCACGAGAAGATCCATTTAGTATTAAGCCAAGAATAGATCGAACCATTAAAGCCCCCACATCAATTGGTCTTCCAATTTGAATATAATAATTGAGGATAACACTCTCCTTCGTTACTTTACTGAGTTTTGTAGGAGGAAGTAATTTTGCCGAAATGAAGAAATGTCAAGGCTTTGAGGCAGAATTTAATAATGAAGAAGAAAAACTTACCTCACTATCATCTTTTGTTTCCCAAGTTCGATCTTCATCCGTAAAAAATTTAAAGACTTCATTTAAATTGTCTCTTGTAGGAGAGAAGTTGGCATAATGACAAATTGGAACATTCTCTATATAGAAAAATTCATTGATTCTTGAAGGAGTAAAAGGTACCCACCTGCCTTAAATATAGTCAACTCCCTGGTTAATCTCCATGAAGATTAGCATAAAATTCTTTCACGACTAGAATGACTACGGCAGCAGTTGTGTAGCATAGTACTTCCTATCGCCTTTCCACGATTATCTCTTCCACACGACTACCTGCAGTATTGAAACCTCGATTAATAAAACTTCTTTCCTTGATCAATTTCTTCTTCACAAGATTCCTATCATATAATTTATGTGCATCAAAATTGAGGAACTTCCTTCGGTTGAAGATCCCATATTTGTATTTCTCCTTGGAGTTGGAAGCCATAAGAACAAGAATGGTCGGTCCTCTCCCTTTCTACAGATTTGAATTAAATCCAAATGATAAGTTCTAGGAGTTATATAGAGAAAAATTCATCCAAAAACCGTCAATAGAAGCTTCCGGGCATTTTTTCTAATTGCAGCGCATGGGCGCCTGACGCTCTGTAAATTGGCGTTATGCAATTATTTTCGGCGCCTAGGCGCCAGTGCATAGTTATGCACCGCCTCGCCTAAGGTCCAAATAACACTCATTCCTTCTTTAAAATTCAATAATTAAATTGTATTATGCATTTTGTTAACATGTAAGAGTCTAAAGCACATAGAATTCATTTAAAGAGCTTATTTAACACAAAAACAAACTAAAATTAACTACAAAGATAACTATGAATTGCCTCTCACAAAGTGCTTAGTTTAACGTTGTCAGTCCGACATTTTTAATCTTTACTCTGGGTAACTCAACATTAAAACCTCTTTAAAAGTATATCTCTGGATATCAAAATAAGGTTTCAACCTGTGTCTATTAACCTTATATATTTTTTTAGTTTTTGGATCTTCAATTTCCACTACTCCATATGGGTAAATTTTTATCACAGTATATGGCTACATCCATCTAGATTTAAGTTTTTCTGGAAATAATTTGAATCTTGTATTGTACAATAGAACTTCTTGTCCAGGTTCAAATTCTTTTTTTATTATCTTCCGTTTATGTCAATTTTTCATTTTTTGTTTATAAATCTTAAGATTTTCATAAGATTCATTTCTAATCTCATCAAGCTTATTTAGTTGCAATAGTCTTTTCGAAATAAATTTCATTTCTAATTCAATTTCTAAATACTCATAAACTTCAATTCTTTAATTGAATCAAATTCAATCATACATAATTCTTGTGATGCTGGGGGCTTAACATGCTTTAGATGTGATGATATTAGTTTTTCATCTAAATATTATTCATAAGTAGATGTGAATGTTGGTTTTTTCAAGGATGATTAATTGAGGATGATTGAAAAAGAATATGCTTGAGGCAACAAGGAGAATTTGTCACTATGTGCTAATTTCTCCTAAGGTAAGAGAGAGAAAGAGTGTATAATGACAAAATCAAAAGGAACATATGTTTTAAGTGATTTTTCTTTGAAGCTATCTTAATTGTGTATGGAGAAAGGGGATTCCAAATAATATAGTTACAGAGCTCTTCCTTTTTTGTAGTTAGTAGGACAAGTAATATAGAGGAGAGAGGAGCGCAAGTGAGAAAGAGAGAAATTACAAGATCATTATTGAGTTCAATACCTTAACAAAAATTCAAAATCCTATAAATTCTAAAGAAAATTATTTTTCAATGAAGATTAATTTGATAAAGTGCTTATGATTAACGTGATATGTGAGCACGTGTCAACAAGAGACGAGTGCTTAGAATGCAAAGATTTAATAAGAGACTATTGTGTGTGCAAGTGCCTAATAGGTGTTCTCAAAGCTATTGGGGAGACAAGGAAAAAGAAGTTTTTCTTAGGCCATATTAGTAGGTACCTCTTATTGGGCATACAATGATGTTGATGTGATAATGTGGGTAACTTAGGTTGACTGATAGGCTCGGGTTGAGGCCAACACATTTTTAAATGGCTGGAAAGTTGGTCCAGAGTTTGGTGACTTGGTTGTTAAGGAGTCAAACAAGAGAAATGTTAGCTAATAAAGAGTAGGAAAGAGTTGAGTGTCTGGAACTGAGTGGATGAAGGCGAGCCTTAGAGTTGGAATCAAATGGATCAAGGTAGTTTAGTAGGGCCGCAAATATGATATTGAATCAAACAACCCCAAACTTCCTAGGAAGCAAGTTTCAGTTGAACATAAGGCACTTAGGAGTCGACATATCTAAGCTTTGTCATAATGTCGGATTGAAGGTTAAGATTGAGTATGATAAATGAGGTGTTATCATTTTCTTATCTATTCAAACTCTGTAAATAGATGTTTGGAACGTATAACATGCATTTATCAATTCTTTAATCGCCCATTTCTTTACATCATATATGCATATTCCTTAGCTTTGTGCAACTAATTCCTATAGGCAAAGAATACAAGGATATGATTGGTATTCCTTGACCTTGAGAAGCAGCTAGTAGATTAAGTGGAGCTATCCTAGGAGATTACTTCTCGATACTAGAATGCCACTAAATAGGACGCATTGGACAAAAAGGATTCATGTAGCTGACCCCACGTAGTGGGATTAAGGCTTTGTTGTTGTTGTTGTTGTTTTTGTTGTACTAAAATGAGAGCTAATATCAAAACAATTTGTTCCTTGATAAGGAAGATTTCAACTTCCCATTGCGCTTACTGGAGAGGAAGCTTCTAGTGAGTCTTGAAGTCTTCCAAACTTTTATGCATAATGAATGCTTGCATAACAAGGAAGAATTGGAGTGATCTTCTATGAAGTCTGTTCTTTTTATAGTTCAAGTAGGCATGTTCAACTGTCCATTTTGTATAAGGAAAAAAGAATTTATATTTTTAAGAGATGAAATAACTTTTTTCTATAACTAATGTCATGTTAGTTGTTGCATTTATTGTCATTTTTTGTTCAGTGAATGCACTATGAGTAGACCTTTAGTGAGACATGTTACTAAGCCAACAAGGACCAACTTGATTGAATGCGTTGGTATCAAATCTTAGAATAGTGAGGGTAAGTTTGGTCTGGTATTAATTGGATTAGTGTAATCATTATGAGACACTTAAAAAGAGGTGCCCCCATTTTCATAGTTTTAGAAAATTTTGGCATGCTCTATAATGGAATTGATGTTATAGCTTGTGTGTATAGGCTATCGCCTTAGAATGGAGCCATATAGAACATTTAGTAACCATGGCGAACCTCATCTAAACATTAAAGTTGCCTAATAAGGTTCTTGGAAAAAAAAGGTTGACCTTCATCTTGCAAGGGGTCTTTAGGAAACCGACATAACCTTGAATCACCTTAGTTTAAAACTTCTATATATAAAGGGTTTGGCCAGGAAGTTTCTCCACCTCTAATTAGCCTCACAAGGGACCTTTATGAAATTTGTGTATTATTGTCTTCCCTTATTATTTTTTTGGGTACGCACAATGCATCACAAAAAAGCCTGTAAGTTTTGATAATAAATTTATTTAAAACTTTATTAAACTTGATGGGGCATGACTCACCAACCTAGCATATTTGAGTGGCAAGGCTACTAGAGTTATAAAAAGAGATGCAAAAAAGAGTTTGGTTAGCTATCTAATATTGCTTGGATTGTTTGTGATGTGCTGAAAAGGAAGGGCTAGTTCAGATAGCATGCTTCAATGGAAGTCACTCTGGGTGAATTTGGTTGGCCGAGATGTTTTTGGTTGGATTGGTCAATCCTCCTTAGCATTGGCGCATTAAATCAAGCCAAGTATTAATAAGAAAGTTGCACTTTGATGTTGACCTCTACCTTAGGTCAACATGATAGTAATGATGAGATAGCTGAAATTAGAGATAAGCTTAACTAGGAGGACATTAAGAACAATGTATTGAAGCTTGTATTTAATGATTGATCCTCTTAGAGATCTCACGGCAATGAGGTTAGTCGATTTGCTATTATTATCAAATATTTGGGTCGACAGGGGTGAAGTCTTTCGGCATCTATATGATCCTTTATGTTAGTTTTACTTGATAGTCTCAATGAGAAAATCAAATGAGTGTGAATGATAGTGCCTTCTAGAGAGTTCGATGGATAATGCATGGAAGAGAATATTTTTGGGAGAAGTAATGTAGAAATAATTTTCTAGTTGACTTCCTTTCGAGGGAGTGACAGTTAGAGAGAATCTGCATAACATTTAACACATGATTTCAATGGTTTTACGTTCTAACTTGGAAAAGAATACAATAGAGTGAGGTTGAGATTGATCACATGATCAACGAAGTATTAAATATCTCTATGCAAATACAACAATAATCTTCTTAAATTTGACTATTTATTTGAAAATTTTGATGTGATGATTCTTCTGGTTGATGTGACAGTGAGCACTTATTGGCATGACTTTGTGGAAAACACTTGTCGAGCGGATTGCTCATTGTCATGTTTCAAAATCTTATAGTTTAGAAAGGCCAATGATAGGAAAGATATGTTTACTAGAGACTAGGGGCTCAAAGTATGGAGTACACTATTGAGTTGTGCTATCAATAGGTGTCAACTGTTAGTCTTGTAAGTCGATAGGACTATGAGAGAACGATGTATGATAAGTGATAGACTGGTGCCACCAAATACCATTTTGAGACAAAAGAAGTATTGGGAAATTAGCATCAAGTTGTGTCTAAGATTTTCATGTGCTGTTATTGATATGATATGATATGGGCTCAAGTTGACTCGCTGGCTCAATTTGAAGCCAACCCACTTGCGAAAACTATAGTCTTGTGGATGGAAATCAAGTTGACAAAGTGAGCTAGTTATAATAGGGAGCTAAATAGCAGACAAGCTGGCTATAAGTATGGTTGTGAATTTAGCTCAAGGATCGTTAATCGCTCGAAAATTGATTCTAATTTTGGCTCGGATCGAAATAAACAAGTCAAGCTATTTTTGGAGCCGATTCTACTCAAAATTAGATTTTTAACAGTTTTACTAATGTTAGGGCTTTGAATTTAGCAAATCTAGCTCAAAGATCATTAATCGCTTGAAAATTGATTCTATTTTTGGCTCGGATCAAGCTGAGCTATGAGCCAAAATTTTGGATCAAAATTTTTTTGAGCCAATTTTGAGCTAACCTGAGCTCGGCTCAAAATCGGATCATTAACTACCCTAGTTATATGGGAGCTAGGAAATATTGAGCAAGAGCCTTGCATCCAGGTTAGGTTGATTGGTTGGAGCCATGTGAATGAAGGCCGGCGGTAGGCTGACGAGTTGGAATAAGGCGCCCAATCGAAACCAACATTCCTCAATGCCAATTGAGAAGCAACATCCAACCAAAAAATTTGGCTGACGTGACTTCACTTTATTGTCATAGCATGTCAATGGTCAAGATTAAATATGAAAGTAAGATGTCTTAGTCTTGTTTTCCTAACAAGGGAATAGTTTTAATGCTCTCAATATCCAAAGTTAAGTGTAAAGCTCATGTAGTGTTCTTGTTAATTTGTTTCTTAATTTATAATATAAATTTTAATTAAAATAGATGATGATGCATAATAATCAAACTTATCATAACTCTTCTGATTATAATTCTAAAATTGAAAATGCAGTTGATCCTTATATTAGTAATGAAACTGTTATCTTTTAAGTTTATATTTATATTTGTCCAGCTTGAAGACAGCACCACTTAATAATATTGAGCATTTTTTATTAATTTTATTTGTACAGTTTATAACTTCTTGGGATTAAAAAAAAAACTATAATTTTCAATAAAATCTTATTAATATCAATCTATTTTGAGAACTGTGTAAGATTGTTTCCCTGATCAAATACGTGATCATAATTCTAAGACCCATGACAATCATGTTGCTTAGAACCATGGTTTACATATTACGTTTAAATTGCATCTGATTGATATAGTTATAATGCCTTGTTTCTAATTAGCATAATGATGCAATCTTAAATGCTAACACCAAATATGCTGCGTATGCATTGGATTTTCTATTGCGACTTTATGATATAATGCATCGATATGATGGACTTGGAATAAAAATTTCTTATTTATACACTATCAATTTAAACAGTCATTCTTCTTTTCTTGATGGGAACAAAAAACACATACAAACCTCAATTATAATTTAATGGTCATCCAGATAAAAATTTAAGATCAATAAAACCATGCTAAAAAAAATTACAGTGCAATTGCAAATCTTGATTGTATAAGTTTTGACCAAATTCAATCATACATGCAAATTAACAATTAAAAATAAATATGATAAAGGATCAAGTGAAGAAATCGTTGTAGTGTTAATTTAGGTCTCTCACCAATATAAGGAGATGATTTTCTTGGAATTTTGTAGTAGCTACTTGCACAACACAAGAAAATTTGACATCCAACAAGCACAAGGAATCAAAATAAGTCAAACTGAGATCATACAACCCATTCCCATAGGGATCAGCATATGTATGTTTGGAACTACCAACCAAAATTTATTTTGAAAATACTAACATAACATTAACTAAAGCAACAACAAAACTCAGAATGTTGATTTGCATCAATTTATAAAGCCAATCATATATCGTTGGGATGTGGCTAATGATGATGTTAGCGATTATTTCTCCATTAAAGTAAATGATTGTGATTCTAGATACTCTGAATAGGATTTTTCATTTTCTTAGCATCCATGAAATACTAGATTAAACTGCATGACAATTATCAAAAATATAGTTGTAAAAATTCCGGAATGTCTTCTTAAAACTTACTCGGATTCACATTTGTAATTATAGCAGTTCCCCCAAAGTCGCAACTTGTTTGTATAGGGTTCTTCTGGTAGTAGCTGTTGAAGGCATAGGATGCATGGTCTCTAACTGTATCTGGGTTATAGCAATTTGCGCCAGGCTGAATCTCTGAACAATCCGCTCCGCCATAACCACATGCATAATCCAGAGCCACTTGCAGTGCTGTCTGTGAAGCTGTCTGGCTCGCAATGCACCAGCTCTGACCTGTTGATAACATTGGTGTCCCCATTCCTGGTGCTGTGTAAGGATTGGCTGTGGGAATTGGATTGAATGTTGGCATGGTTCCTGCTGCTGCTGGATTTGATGGATCGAATGCAGGTACTCCTGTTATAGGAGTGGTGGCATCCATTTTAGGCTTGGAGTGGAGGGGTTCCATCTCTGTTTCGTGGGCGAGTTTGCTTGTGGGCAACCTAGAATTTCCCTCCCTAAATATACCAGCTGCTGTATTTGTTAATCCTGTCAATGTTCTGGCAGAATTAGTCAAAGTGCTTTTGGAATCTTCTTGTTCTTTGGATAAGGTTCCTGCCAAATTCACGAGATCACTAATGAGAAAATCTTAGAATTTAGTTTTGGCATTTAGAATGTGTGTGATATTGAAGATCACTTCCAACGGAACTGAATAATTCTGAGCCTAAATGCATGGAAGTTTGATTCTTAGGGACTTAAAACTGACCAGATAATAGGAAACCTGTGATGAAGATGAGGCACTTGACATCTATGAGACCCATCCGCCCCTTAAACTTTCTCACTGGTCCCCTTCTTCTCTTCTCTTACCCCCACCCCGCTCCAAATATTTGTCTTTAAATGCTGTGGGGCTTCTGTTGCTGCTAAAACATATATGAGAACTAAAAGACATGATTTGCTCCACTTTTGCGTTTATATAACTCTGAAGCATCAGAGCTTCCTTCCAAAGGAGGAGAAAAAAAAAGTGGAAACTTGGGAAGTGAGGTTGGTACCTTTGAAGTGCACGCAAGGGTGAGATGTAAACGTCTAAAGTAAAATTTGGAAAATAAAGAGAGGAATTGTTTAAGTGAGAGTTGGGCACGAATGATGGCTTTAAATTCTAATGATGATGATTGGGTTTAAAGATGGATAAATTATTTGTAGTGTAGTTCATGATTTGTTTGTTCGCTCATTCTGTATTGTTAGTCGTTGCTCAAGGGTGCGTTTATCCTGAAATGCGGCCCGTTAGATTCAACCCGCGGTCTGCGTTTAGTGTAAAAATCCAACCGCGTTTTTGGATAAGCTGTCAAAACATGTTTTCCAAACGGTGAGGCGGCTTTTTCAGTTTCTGCTGATAATTACAGCACCAGGCGTAAAACACCGAGCAATACTGAGTACATGTATTATTTGGATGGTGCAGTTTTTACTGATTCTGTAATTTTAGCCTTTATTGTTCATTGTTTTGTATTGATGCTAAAATGCAGATAACATAAAATACAGCAATTTGAATTAAAAAAACACGCTGATGATGCGTTAGAAAACTTTGAGCTTGCATCACCAAATATTTTGTAGCAGGAGATGAATAGTTTTAGAAACTGGCTAGCTTTATTTTCTTCCATTTCTATCACCGGTTTTATGGAACTAGGTATCGCAAGGAAAAGAAAGGATGATACCGCAACAGCCACCATCTTTATTTACCCATAGATGGTTGTGGGGCTGATTAATGTTTTAGGACTTGATTTTCAGCATGGTATTGAGCGACCAAACACTTTGGGTGTATGGTTTGGGATTTAGCTATAATGTTTGACATATATGAAGTGCATGGTTTCAGCTCATGAATTTAATCCATTTATTTGCATATTTTAAAGTTTGTTATTTTTTATGATTTTGTGATTAATTATATATATATATATATATATATATATAACCAAAGAAAAAGGAAATTGTTAAAATTATAGGTTTTCAATGTTATTGTAAGATAAGCCTGTTCTATCACCATGAATAGGTAAATTAAATTTTGCATTAGATTTAATGCCACTTTAATGAGCACTAGATATGGCCAAAAAATTCGCTGGTCTGTTTGCTTCTCGAAAGATATGATTCCAAGTAATATTAAAGTAATGTGCCCAAAGAATCGAATTTTGCCAATTGCATAAAGTGCCATTGTAGCAACTAAGTACAAAGGGCGAATTCATTCCCACAATCAAATTCCAAAATTTCATCTTCTATGCAACAAGTAAACAATAAAGAACCGCTGTCCTTTCGTAATAAGAGAGATGAATGCATTCACAAGGAGCAAAAAATATACGCAAGACTCGTCTAATGTGGTAAGGGAAGACTCACTTAACACCTGCAATTTTAGTATTAAAACTGTTGAAAGATGTAATTCAAAATTTAAAATTCAAATTACAATATTTATTGTCTTTCCTTTTCTAAAGATATTATTCTCCTTCCTTATTTTTAACTTGCTTAATTAGTCTTGGAATGTAATAGAAATTTCTTTGAATTTATTTAGTTAGTTTCTTATTTAAGGAGGAGAGACTCCTATATGTAAATGCACATTGAATTGAATCATCAAGAAGAAATAAAATTTTCTCTTCAATTTCTGGTTTTATGGTATCAGAGCGGGAGATAAAATTTTGAAAAAAAAAATCATAGTCTTCGTCCCTGCACAGCCATTGCTCGCTTCCGCAAGCCGCGATCCTTCTACCGCGAGTCGCGATCCCGTCGAACCTTCGGCCTATCTCCGATTCCTACTTCCTGAGCCACAGAGACTTCTTCTGCCACTTGCAAAGCCGAACCATCTCTTCTTTTTTATCATGTCTTCAATCCATGAGGCTTTCTCAGAAGTT
>NW_018249546.1:53095-53886 GCF_001263595.1 Phalaenopsis equestris
CGGCATTCCAATCGGAGGCTCATATCAGCAAGCGGACTGTTCCATATTCACAGAAAAATGAGGAGAAACCATGTGTATGGTGTGATCATTGCAGCAAGCCATGACACGCTAAAGAAACCTGCTGATACCCCCACGGTAAACCTGCAGACTGGAAGCCAAGAAACAAGCGCAATCCACAAACTGCTAATGATGTTGCCGAACAAATCAACCCATTTAACAAAGAGCAAATCGATCAAAAACTGAAACTGCTAAACCCCAGTTTGGCTACTGGTACCCCAACTTGTTCAATGGTACATGCAGGTAGACAACTAAACCCTTGGATTATTGATTCAGGAGTTTCTGATCATATGACTAATTTACACTATCTATTTCATTCATACATCCGATGTTCTGACCATGAAAAGGTTCGTATTGCTGACGGTAGTTTCTCTTCCATTGTTGGAAAAGGAAACATTAACCTGTCCAAGAGTATAGGTCTTAAATCTGTACTCCATGTTCCAAAACTCAAATGCAATCTTCTATCCGTCAGCAAACTTTCAAAAGATTCTAACTATCGTATAATGTTTTGTGAATACTCTTGTGCTTTTCAGGACCAGAAGTCGGGGATGATGATTGGGAGAGCTAAAAAGATAGGAGGACTTTACTAATTTGAGGAGACTGTTCCTGGTAAAAGTAAGGTTGAAGCTTACAACATTATGAGGTCGAACCCTGCATTAGAGAAAATAATGGAATTGCATCTTAGACTAGGCCATTCGAGTTTTTCTTATTTAAAACATTTATTTCCAAATTTG
>NW_018249546.1:54340-61833 GCF_001263595.1 Phalaenopsis equestris
AGTTTTACAATATACAACTCCTCTAAACAAACTGAAAAACAATTTTTTAAGTCCACGAATGTCTTCAAATATTCCTTTAAAAATCTTTGGATGCACATGTTTCGTTCATATTCTGAATAATTGCCGATCAAAATTAGATCCAAAATCTGAAAAATGCATTTTTCTTGGATATGCCTCAAACAAAAAGGGTCACAAAAAAATTTACATTAGTATGGATGTGACATTCATGGAAAAAATTCTCTTCTTTCACAAAAATCCACTTCAGGGGGAGTATAATATAGATGGAGAAGATGATTTTTGGCAAGTTTCTAACCCATCACCAAAAATTATTGTAACATCAAGTACACCTGAGGTCTGTGAAAACAAAGAACCAGAAATAGTTGTTGAAAAAAGGAGAACCCTAGTCAAGAGACACCTGAAAGTATCTTGTCTAATACAGGGGGAGAAATACCGCACAATACAACAACAGAACCTCTTGTTTATTCGAGGGAGAGGCTCCATAAAAGAAAAAAAGTTCAAACTGAATCTTTAGCTCCCTCCCAATCTGAAGAACCGAATGATGGTCCTCAAGAAACACAAGTAATTTATGATCCTGATCTTATTTTTTCAATAACAGAAGCTCAAGATTCAGAGATTATGAATCTGAATCTTCCTATAGCCTTTAGAAAAGGAACACGTTCTTGTACTACCAAATATCCCATTTCGAAATACCTATCCTACAAAAAAATCTCACACAAACATCAAGCTTTTTTGCCAAAAATTTCTAATATGTATGAACCTAGAACAATACAGAAAGCTCTTAGTAATCCAAATTGAAGAATAACAGCAAAGGAAGAGATTGATGATCTTTTGAAAAATGGGACCTGAGAAATTGTCACTCTACCAAGAAACAAGCCTACTGTTGGAACAAGTCTGGTCTTCACTACTAAAGTCAAAGCTGATGGGAGTATCGAAAGATATAAAGCAAGATTAGTAGCGAAAGGATTCACTCAAACTCATGGAATTGACTATCATGAGACATTCGCTCCGGTAGCCAAGATCAATTCTATTCGGGTTTTACTGTCCATAGCATCAAACCGTAATTGGCCCCTGCATCAGCTCGACGTTAAAAACGCTTTTCTAAACGGTGAATTAGAGGAAGAGGTATTCATGAATCTTCCACCAGGATTTGAGAAGTTTAAAAAAGACAAAGTGTGCAGATTAAAGAAATCCTTGTATGGGCTCAAGCAATCTCCTAGCAATCTCCTCGCAATCTCCTCGCGTCTGGTTTGAGAGGTTTGGACAAGTGATTACAACATATGGATACACTCAGAGTCAAGCTGATCATATTATGTTCTGTAAACATTCAGACAATGGTAAACTCGCTATACTCATTGTCTATGTAGATGATATTATTTACAGAAGATGTTGCTAGGGAAATTGAGAAATTAAAAGAAAGATTGGCCACAGAATTCGAGATTAAAAATCTGGTAAAAAGATGTAAAGTACTTTCTTGGTATTGAGTTTGCTAGATCTAAGGAAGGGATCTTTATTAATCAACGAAAGTATGTACTCGACTTACTCTGTGAAACCGGAATGCTTGGGTGCAAAACAGCTGAAACTCTGATTGAACCAAATAAAAGGTTACAAGTGAAAAATAAAATAGATGGTGTCAAAAAAACAATATCAGAGACTGGTGGGAAAACTAATCTACTTATCACACACTCGTCCTGATATAGAATTTGCTGTTAGCATGGTAAGTCAGTTTATGCATTCCCCAAATACTCATCACTTGGAGGCTGTCTATCAGATCCTTAGGTATCTGAAAGGAACACCCAGAAGAGGACCACTGTTCAAGAAAAATGAGCACTTACAGGTAGAAGCATTTACAGATGCGGATTGGGCTGGAGGTATTACAGATAGAAGATCAACCTCAGGGTACTGCACTTTTCTAGGAGGGAACTTAGTAACCTGGAGGAGCAAGAAGCAAAGTGTCGTGGCAAGAAGCAGCGCTGAAGCTGAATTCAGATATGTAGCTCATGGGATATGTGAAGTTCTATGGATTAAAAGAATTCTCAAGGAGTTAAAAATTCATAGTCCACCACCAATAAATGTGTATTGTGATAATAAGTCTGCCATTGTCATCGCCCACAATCTTGTCTTTCATGATAGAACAAAGCACGTAGAGATAGACAAACACTTCATCAAAGAAAAAATTGACAGAGGAGATGTCTGCATTGTGTATGTTCCCTCCAACGACCAAGCAGCGGATATCCTAACAAAGGGTCTTAAAAAAAAAAACAGTTCAACGGTTTAGTATGCAAGCTGGCTCTGAAAGATATCTTTATGCCAACTTGAGGGGGAGTGTTGAAAGATCTAATTCAAAATTCAAAATTCAAATTACAATATTTATTGTCTTTCCTTTTCTATAGATATTATTCTCCTTCCTTATTTTTATCTTGCTTAATTAGTCTTGGAATGTAATAGGAATTTCTTTGAATTTATTTAGTTAGTTTCTTTATCTAAGGAGGAGAGACTCCTATATGTAAATGCACCTTGAATTGAATCATCAAGAAGGAATAAAATTTTCTCTTCAATTTCTGGTTTTAACTATCATCTATATTTGCTTTAACAAAACCAGGAGGGTTGTCCCAACTAACCTATTGAAAAAACCTGTGCTTCTCACCCACGGATAGCTGCAAAACATCTAGGCCCACCACAAATTTACGACATGCAGTTATGTAATCACTTTGGAAATAACAGATTTAACGTTGGTTAAAATGGCCTTAGCATTATTCAAAATCTCATGGCGCTTCCTTTGATTTCTTTACAATAAAAGAAACCAACATGCAATATATAGAATAGCCCTCCATTTTTTCACTTAAAATTACCTGAAAATATGAGCTTATAAAAAAATAAAAAGATCCAGATATATATATATATATATATATATATATATATGTTATAACACATACCATACATTAAATTAAATATAAAAAAATAGTGAATCTATAGCTTAAAATAATGTCTTTTAATCACTATAAATAATAAAGTGTCTTATGATTCTGTTTCCATTTTTCATTTATAAATACATGGAAAAATAGTTTTTTTTTTCTTTTTGCAACATGAGACGCAATTCGTATAAAAGTTTGTCGATTAATACTGAGATACACAACATGACTTGCATCTCACAAATAGAAAAGAAAGTCACAAATTGGTGTAGGTTTGATGTACTTTTAAGGATAATGTTGTTGGCATTCTTTCCTGTCATATTATTTTAATATCATTGCTTTTCTTTTTATTTGCTTAATTTTTTTTTAAATTTTGTATTGCCAATTTATGTTGTAGTTCTAACATCCCTAAAGTTGATCAATAATTTGTCATCAAATTGAAAAAAAAAAATGATTTATGCAAGCATCGCTCATCATGATGATATTAAATTGGAAAATTTTAGTAGAACACATTTTAAAAGATGACAAACAAAAATTATACATTGGTTAACATATTTAGATTTATTCTATGTATTATCTAATTTTCATTCATATGAACCTAATCTTAAAAGTGGAAATAATTCATCTTCTAATGAATGACTATATAAATAATAAAAACAAAGATTCATAACACTTTGGCTTTTCTTTTAGGATTATTGTTAGTGTATTTTTTTATTGTCTTTATAATATGTTTTGTATGTCAACATCTTTGAGTGTTGGAAAACAGTTGAATCAAAATATGGAAATGAAGATGTGAGTTTAGAGAAATATTCAGTTGAATTGTTTAATGAATACAAGAGGAATGATTCTCATATAGTAAATAAAAATAAAACTCTCACAAAACTTTAATCTTAAATGCATATCAACTTAATGGAAGGAGTGATATTAAAAGAACAAAATTTAAGTCATTCAATTAAAAGTTTAAGAAATAAACTTCACATGTTTAGTACAATGAGATTAAATGATGGATAAGTGGGAGAACCATCTCGCGAAGTCTTATTATTACCAAAAGATAAGATATTAAAAGAAAATAACAATATTTTTTTTAGCAAGTTGATCTCAACCACTAGTTAATATAAGCACTTCCAATGTCAATAATATTGGAATTCAATCTCCTTCTAGGTAAGTTGGTTCATCATTTGAAATTAATTTTTCATATAATATTATCAATTGGCGGATATATATCTACATGTAAGTTTTGGTAAATCTTGTTTTTGCCTATAAGGGTACACTAAAAGGAATTGTAAGCATGGGCAATAGAGTAGTAGCTAGTGCGGTTCAAAAATGAGATTTTTTTTTTTTAAATTGATATGAAGATAATCATTGAAATTATACTCATTTTTGTATGTAGAGAATATTAGAAGAAAACTAATTTATGCTTGACTACTTGTTCAACATGGCTGTCATTTTTTTAGTTGAATAATGTTATTATATAATTAAAAGAGCATCATTACTTAGGACTTGATATTTATGTAATTATTTATTTAAATTAAATTTATTATAATCTAGCAATAAAATCCTGTAAATTCTTCCATCATATTTGTTATAGTAGATTATAAAACAATAAAACAACCAGAAAACATATATATTTCAAGTTAATATTTAAAAATGATATATGTAAAAGATGTGGAGTGTGGCATTTGTTCATAAGCAAAATAAAATATTTTCTTAAATTTATTTCTATCAAACAAAATAATTTATTAAGATCTTATTTAGAGTGATGTTTGTAACTTGAATGTTAATATGTAGAAGTTAAAATACATTTTATTATTTTTATTGATTCATTTTTAAAATTTTGCTACATTTATTTAATCAAAATTAAAGAAAAAGTTTTTGATATGTTTAAGAATTATAAATTAGAAGTAGAAAATCAATTAAATTAGAAAATTAAAGTTTTAGAATTAGATAGTGTTGTATAATTTTAGTTATATGTAATAATTTTTATGAAAAATGGTAATATACAACAAATTACTCTCGCATATTTACCTTAATTGAATGGAGCGGTAGAACAAAAAAAAATTATTCCTTGAAATGATAAATGCAATATTAATCTCCTCAAATTTGTCAAATAATTTATGGAGAGAAGTTTTATTGACAGCTTGTCGGATATCTTATACCAATTCTATTAAAATTTCTTATGAATTTTGAAAATAAACAGAAAATCTAATACATAGTATTTAAAAGCTTTGGTTTGGTTAGCTAAAGTATCTATTCCATAATTTAAAAGATAAATATGCTCTAAAATTGTAGGTGATGTATTCATGGGATGTTCACTTAGTTGTCCTAACTTATAGGTATTTTATTATTAATTGAGATAATATTGGTATTTCTAATAATACAATTTTGGAATCCAAAATTTTCCTGGATCAAAGTAAATACAAATGGTAGTTGGAGGGAGGCAGTTGATAGTTGCTAATGCTAGTGGAGCATATCGATCATATACTGGTAAATGTTTATGTTATTTCCTTTCACCTTGTTTGGCTTTATGTGCTTTAGATGCAGAATTAAATGTGGTTTGGATGGCTATTCATGTGGTTGTAAAGCTAAAATAGTTGTTTCTGCATGTGCACAAGAATTCAACTATTATGTTAGATATTTTGCATAATGGTACTAATCCACCATGGTACTTACATGAGAATCTGAGCAAGATTAAGCAGTTAGCTAAATTAATATTTATAAATTGGAGTTACAAAGCCTAGGGAGGGCAATAAACTAACTAATTACTTAGCTAAAGCTACTGCCATAGCTAATGTGGTATGTTTGAAGACCAAGCTAGATAAATACTTGGAAATGTTGTTGAATGGAGATAGATTAAACATATTGCAATTGAGATGCACTTTTACATAGAACTCACCTTTACACACAATGTGTTTGTTACATGGGTATATTGCTTTTTGGAATAGTTTTTCTTCTTTTTTTTTTTTTTTTGGAGTAATTTCTTTTAATGTATTTTGGAGTTTTTTGGGTGGGTTTGTAATTGGATGGTAGAACCCTAGGGGTGGGTTACGTAATTTTTTGTGTTTCGGTTAGGGGGTTCCACTGTCCCCATTCTGTAACTATATTTTTTAGAGCAAAAAAATTACCTACAGATTTCCCTATATATACATATATATATATATATATATAACATATATATATATATATATATATATATATATATATATATTTATATCAAAATTCACTATTGTTTTAAGAATTTCTACAATACATTTACTTTTAGTTTTATCTCCAATATATAATCTAGTTATACATCAAATGAATGTAAATGTTGTATTTTTATTTAGTGTTTTAGGTGAAGAAAAGAAAAAACTTATAAGGATCAACCTTAAGGTTTTAAAGTAAAAGGTCAACAAAATAAAATTACCAATTAGTAAAGACTTTGTATGGATTAAAATAATCTTCTAAACATTGGCATTAAATTAAAAAAAAAATGCCATAAGCTTATGGCTTTTATTAGTGAGTTTGATAAATGTGCTTATATTAAAATTGTTGATAATGGTTATATTATTTCTTGTCTTTGTGTTAATGCTTTTTGGTACGAACTTAGAGATTATGAATAATAACAAATATTTTATATAAACTCTGCTTTCATGATGTATCTAAAAATTAATATAGATTTTTATGAAATTACTGCACCATAAAAATTGAAGACAAGACTAGTGGCCTTTGTATGCATCATTGCGTATGGGCTTGGAGCGATTATTGCGTGCGGAGGGCGCGCGCAGCTCTACGTGCGCCCTCCACACCTAATAATTAGACATGGGCTTGAGGGGAAAAAGAAAAGTAGGAAATCTGGCATGGATTTGGGTCCTTTGGGGAGTTTAAGAATTGGATTCTTGCTTTCCTTTATGTTTCTTCTTTTAAACCAATTTCTTTTACACCGTATCCTTTGTTTTTTTGGCATTCACTTATATATGCAGCCATTAAGATTTGGTCCATAAGATAATGGTTAAAGGTTGTAACATGTATCACATTAATCTCAAGATAAATTTAAAAATTTGTATTTATTATGTTTTTTTTTTCTTTTGCATGTTTTAATTGGTTTTTAGATTACTTTAAAACTTACTCCATAAACAAGAATCTAACATATACAAGTGGAAGAAAAGCAAAACTGAACTGACAATTGGTGAAACACTACCCAAAGCCCAAAAGGGGACATACAATAAAACTAAAATAACTACTGAAAATATCAAAAAGAATTAATTTATAATTGAGAGGTCTGATTTGGTGGGTTGATCCTGCAATTGTCTGAAAGAAACATGCTATAGAAAAATATCAATGAGTGAGTTTGGCAAATCAAACTCAGTAAATAATCATTATTTATTAAAGCATTAATGATAAAGACAATGGGGCATGTAGTATGAATAATAAAAGAAATAAGTATTATGCCAATATATAACAAAATAAGGCAACAAATGTAGTAAATAGAATATGCTCAACTATCTTAAGAAAACATGCAATCATTTCAATTTTGAGCAATTTTTATTGATATATATATATATATATATATATATTTTAGAGAAA
>NW_018249546.1:61914-65188 GCF_001263595.1 Phalaenopsis equestris
ATTTTGCAGTTATTTTTTATTTAGTTTTCATTTTTATTTTTATAGTCAATTTTAACATACACCTAAAACTAGTAAAGTTAATACCAAACCAAGAAAACCTAATAATTTCCTATATTATCATCACTTTGTCGGTCGTTCAATCCGGCTAGCCAATATCCAAAAGAGTTCGACCAACCTACATACTACTACATACAAGTATACACATTTGTAACTTTTTCCACAAGTAAATATATATGCAACATGATACTTTACACAAGATCATGATATTACAAATCTACATGAAATTCATAAGCTTAAAGTGCAATAAAGGATAAAATTATAATTACAAGATCTAATTAAAATTGTAGGGAGTTGTGTAGTAATAAAATAAGTCAGGTAATTGCTCATTATGAGCAATAAATGAAAATATAACAAGTGCAAAACAATAAATTTAAATTAAGTAACAAGTGCATGATTGACAACCCTATAAAATAGCTATGAATTACTGTAAACAAGAAGGATAAGACTCTAACTATGAAAAATATCTTTATTCCCTAATAAAAACAGTTTGTTGATTCAAGGAGATCGAAAAGACACTTCTAAGTATTTCAATAGTTTAACTAGTGTTGATCAGCGGTCCTACATAAACTAGGATCCAAAATATGAATAGTTTTGTGATTAAATATAATTATAAATTAAATTAGGTGTAACGTAATTATATTATTATTATTATTATTATTATATTCCGAAAGAACTTAACTTAATCAAAATTTTTTATATTTTAATTTAACTTAAAAAATCAACTCATTAAATCAATTTAATCTATATATAATTATATAGTATTAAATTATAATACAAAAGCAAAAAATGAAGGGAAGGGGGCCTTCCGGGGCCTAATCAACAAAGAAGGGAGGAAGAGGAGGGGTTTCAATCTTATGACATTAGCTCGGCTAAGGAGAAAGAACAAGAGAAAGGCGAAGGGAGAAGAAAGTGTTGCTGGGATCGGTGGCTATAAAGGGAAGGGTTCCACTGACCTACATATCACTACATACAAGAATACACAATTGTAAAGTTTTCCACAAGTAAATATATATGCAACATTCTACTGTACACAAGCTGGTGATATGATAAATCTACATGAAATTCATAAGTTCAAAGTGCAATAAGAGATAAAACTATAATTACAAGATTGAATCAAAAGTGTGGAGAGCTATACAAGAATAAAATAAGGTAGCTAGTTAATTCATCATAAGAAATAAATGAAACATATAACAAGTGCAAAACATGAAATATAAATTAAGTAACAAGGGAAAAATTGACACCCTATTAACTAGGAAATGTATATTTATCCCCTAATAAGAAGCAGTCAGCTACTTTGAGGTTGTCAAAAAGACAATTCTAAGTATTTTAGCAATTCAATTAGTATTGACGAGCAGTCCTACATAAATTATGATCCAAAATATAAATAATTTTTTGATTAAACATAATTATATATTAAATTAGGTGAAACCTAATTCATATATTATTATTATTATTATTATTATTATTATTATTATTTTACAATTCTAAAACAACATAACTTAAAATATGTTATTGTATGTGTAGTTTAGGTTCTGAAGGACTAGTGCCCTACGATTCTGAATAAATGAGAACTATTAGAAAAATCAGAAAAACCAAAAAAATTAAAAATCTTGAAAAAACTAAAAAAATTACAGAAATGGCAGACCAGAATGATCAAAATGTTGAAATTCATCAAAAGTTTAGACCTTTAAGAGATTATGCCAACCCTACTGTAGATGAACTTCATTGTAGTATTCAAAAACCTACTGTAGTGGCTAATTCATTTGAGCTTAAACCTACTATTATCCAAATGGTATCAAATAATCCAAATAATCATGGTTTTGGGAGCACTAACTGAAGATCAAAATTTACATCTTACCAATTTTCTAGAATTGTATGTTGCATTTAAATATGATGGTGTATCAAATGATGCTATAAGACTTAGGCTTTTTCCTTTTTCATTGAGGGATAAGGCTAAGATATGGTTACATTTGTTAGCACCTGGATCTATCAGAACGTAGGGTTATTTAGCTTAGAAATTCCTTGCTAAATATTTTCCACTATAAAAAACTATAAAGTTTAGAAATGGTATTACAATATCTTTTAATCATTTTAAAGAGGAATCTATTTATGAAGCATGGAAACGATTTAAAGAACTCTTAATAAAGTGTCCATACCATGCTATACCAGATTGGTTTATAATTCAAAATTTTTATAATGGATTAGTTGGATCTCTTAGATCAATTATCGATGCCGCTATTGGTGGTTCATTAATGTCAAAACCATTTCATGACGCTTATGCTTTAATTGAAGAAATGACTACCAATAATTTTTAATGGCCTTCTGAGAGGGTGAATCCTAAGAAAGTAGCCAAAATTTATGAAACTGATGCATTTACCATGTTAGCAAATCAAGTTGTTGCAATTTTAAGGAAGTTAGATCAATTTAGAATGATTTTTTCTCAACCAATTTCCATGATTGAAAAGAAAGACCAAATGGTAGATTCTCAAGCATCATTAGAAACTTTGAATGCCATAAATAACAAACAGAATAACCCATATTCAAATTATTAGAACCCAGGTTGGAAGAACTATCCCAACTTTAACTGGAATAACAATTCAGGTGGGAATAATCAGCAATGGGGGAACAACCAAGTAAATTCATTGAGAAACTGAAACAACAAAGGGAATAATAATTATAGATCTACTTATCCTCAAGGTTTCAACAGTAATACACAATTTAAGAAGAAGAAGATATCTATAGAAGAAGTGGTGCTATAAATGAGAATTCAATTACAAAATCAAGGAGCTACAATTAGAAATTTTGAGAATCAACAGAGAGTTGGAAGGTAGGGTTCAAAAAGAAATTGAAGTAGAGAGAGAAGAAATTGAAGAATCAAAAGAGGACGCTCCAAAAGATTCTGAAAAACTGATTTCTCTGCTGAAAATTGATTTGGAAAAACCACCACCTCCATTTCCTCAGAGACTTCGTCAGCAGATGTTAGATAAGCAATTTTAAAATTTCTGGAAATATTTAAGAAGCTTACAATTAATATTCCATCTGCTGAAGCTTTAGAACAAATGAGGAGCTATGTAAATTTTATGAAAGATATTCTCAACAGAAAAAGGAAGTTTGAAGATAATGAGACTGTTGCACTTAGTGAGGAGTGTAGTGTGATAATTCAGAAGAAGCTTCCTGAAAAACTTAAAGATCCTGGTAGCTTTACAATTCCATG
>NW_018249546.1:65467-66659 GCF_001263595.1 Phalaenopsis equestris
TATAGGAAGAGCAATGATAGATAGATGTGCAGAAAAGGGAATTAACAATGCGTGCCAGTGATCAAACTATTACTTTTAACATTTCAAGATCAATGAAATACCCTACAAAAGGTAAAGATGATGAATGTTTTAGAATGGATGTTGTAAGATATCTAAGTGAATGTCAATTCAAAAGACTTATGAAGAAAAATTTGAAGTACAAGATTTGAAACACTAGAAAGAAGAAGAATTAAACAATGTGAAGATCTTTTTAGGGAAGATTCAAACTATGTTTGAGAAAATTTTGAAATTTTGGACACGATAAACAAGGATAAATCATTTTGTCCATCTATTGAAAAACCTCCAGAACTTGAGTTGAAGTTACTTCCTGATCATTTAAAATATGCCTTTTTAGGATATTCCTTTACTTACCAGTTATAATTTTCTCAAAATTAACAATGGAAGAAGAAGAAAGGTTGATGAAAATTTTAAAAAATTTTAAGAAAGCCTTTGGATGGACGATTGCTGATATTAAAGGAATCAGTCCTTCAATTTGTATGCATAGAATTCATATGGAAGAGAACTACAAACCCAGGGCTGATCCTCAAAGGAGACTAAATCCTGTTATGAAAGAAGTTGTAAAGAAAGAAATTTTAAAATAGTTGGATGCTGGAATTATCTACCGTATTTTAGATAGTGCATGGGTTAGTCCAATTCACTGCATTCCTAAGAAAGGAGGAATAACTGTAACTGTGAATGAACATAATGAGTTAATACCCACTAGACAAGTTACAGGGTGGTGAATATATATTGATTATAGAAAATTAAATATTGCCACTATGAAAGATCATTTTCCATTACCCTTTTTAGATCAAATGTTGGATAGACTAGCTGAGCATAAATACTTTTATTTTCTGGATGGATATAATGGTTATCATCAAATACAAATATCTCCTGAGGATCAAAAGAAAATAACTTTTACCAGTCCTTATGGTAATTTTGCTTTTAGAAGGATGCCCTTTGGTTTATGTAATGTCGCTGCTACATTTCAAAGATGTATGATGGCAATTTTTTATTATTTAATTGAAAAAAGGGATTGAAGTATTCATGGATGATTTTTCAGTGTTTGGAATTTCATTTGACTAGTGTTTAGAACATTTATCTAAAGTTCTTAAGCGCTGTGAAGAAATAAATTTAGTCCTTAATTGGGAAA
>NW_018249546.1:66801-71081 GCF_001263595.1 Phalaenopsis equestris
TTAAAGACTTTTCAAAGATTGTTAAGCCTTTATGCCATTTACTGGAGAAAGATGCAATTTTTAATTTTGATGAGGAATGCCTAATAGCTTTTAAGTTATTAAAAGAAAAATTAATCACTGCACCAATTATAGTTTCACCAAACTGGGTAAAACCTTTTGAATTGATGTGTGATGCTAGTGATTATGCTATTGGAGTTGTTTTATGATAAAGATAGGATAAAATTTTTAATGTTATTTACTATGTTAGTAAAACTCTTAATGAAACTCAAATTAATTATACAACTACTGAAAAAGAGTTATTAGCAATAATATTTGCTTTTGATAACTTTAGATCATATTTGATAACTTTAGAGTTATTAGCAATATTATGTAGTGCATACAGATCATTCTGCTATTAAGTATTTAATGAAAAAGAAGGATGCTAAACCTAGACTTATAAGATGGATTCTTGTTTTGCAAGAATTTGATTTTGAAATAGTAGATTGGAAGGGGATTGAAAATCAAATTGATGATCATTTGTCTAGGCTTGATTTAGAAAAACCACTCTGTTTTGAAAAAGAAATTAATGAACATTTTCCAGATGTAAAATTTTTCACTATTAATGAGTGGCATTTTCCATGGTATGCCGACATTGTAAACTTTATTGTTAGTGATGGTATACCCTATGGAATAACATACCAACAGAAGAGGAAATTTATTTCTGAAGCTAAGCCTTATTTTTGGGATGTCCAATTTTGAAAATGTGTACCATTAGAAGAAACTTATGAGATTATCTGAAAATGTCATAATTCTGATTTTGGGGGACATTTTGGTGTTGATAAAATAACATACAAAACTTTACAATTTGGATTCTATTGGCCTACAATTTTTAGAGATGTTAATGCTTATATCAAAACTTATGATCGATGTCAAAGAGTAGGCAATCTATCTAGAATCAATTATATGCTAGAATTTGAAATATTTGATGTTTGGGGATTAGATTTCATGGGACCAATTATACTATCTTTCGGAAATTTATATATTCTATTAGCAGTGGACTATGTATCCAAATAGATAAAAGTTGTTGCTTTACCTAGATGTGATGCTCAAACTATTACAAAATTTTTGAAAACGAACATATTTTATAGGTTTGGGATGCCAAGAGTTATCATTACTGATGGGGAAGTCATTTCAGAAATGTCATAATGGAAAAGTTATTAAAGAAATATCATATAAATCAAAGGATTGCTACTGTTTATCATCCTCAGACAAGTGGTTTGGCTGAATTATCTAATCGAGAAATTAAAAGAATTATGGAAAATCTGTGAATCCAACAAAAATAGATTGGTCAATCAAACATGACTATGTTTTGTGAGCTTATAGGACTGCATACAAAACTCCTATAGAAATGTCCCCATATAGGCTAATATTTTGGAAAACTTGTCACTTACCAGTTGAACTTGAGCATAAAGCATATTGAGCAATTAAAGAGTTCAATTATAATTTGAAAGATGTTGGTAAGAAAAGATTGTTACAATTAAATGAGATTGAAGAGATAAGAAATGAATCTTATAAGAGTGCTAAGATTTACAAAGAAAAGATGAAGATGTGGCATGATCGAAGGATTCTTACTAAAAATTTTCAGTCAGGGCAACAAGTTTTGCTATATAATGCAAGGTTAAGATTATTTCCAGGCAAACCTAAGTCCAGGTGGATGGGCCCATTTATTGTGATAAAATTTTATCCTTATGGAGCTGTGGATATTAAAGATTCTAAGTCTGCGAAAATATTTAAAGTTAATGGAAATAGACCGAAATCTTATTTTATAGGAGATCAGCATAAGTTTAATAATGGAATGATGTTGGGTCAACCAGAATAAGCACTGGTTACGTTGGGCTGATGATGTAAAAGCAAGCACTTTGTGGGAGGCAACCCATAATTGTCAGAGTGTTTTTGTTTTGATTGTGGTTTTATGTGTGATTAAGAAAATTAGGGTAGTATTTTTGAGACTATTGTGTGTTAGTACTAATTTTAAGATTTTATTTAGTGATCTAGACATGTTAAAATAAGAATTAAAGAATTTGGACATTAAGTTGATAATGCAAAAATGTGCACTGGCGCTTAAGCCGACAATTTTAACACATGTGCAAATTTTGGATTCTTGAAGGGAAAACTACCAATTAGTTTGCAAAAACGTGCCAAGGCAGTTTCTAGACGTGCCTAGGAGTTATTGGAAGGATTTATTCCTATAAATAGAGGGGTTTTGTGAAGGAATTTCACCCTAGAATATTTCTAGCCCAAAAGTCTAAGAGAGAGAGAGAGAGAGAGAGATTTTGAGATGATGTCTTCATGGGAGATGGATTTGAAGATGAAGGAAGAGACCATGAGGAAGAAATTCATTAATCAAAGTGCACCAGAGATGTATAATGGTTTCTTAGCCGTTAGTATTGAAGGGATATCAGAGAAGATCAACAAAATTAAAAATACTATGTTTTTACTAGAGACTAAGGTATTGGAGATTCATGCACATCTTGAGCATATTGCAATTGAAAATGCAATTTAGCCACACTAACTATATAGAGGAAGCAGATAAGAAGATGTTTCTTAAGCAAAAGTTGATTGAAGAAGATTGTATCAGAGCATATCAGAGCACGTCACCACCCACGTCACCACCGTCCGTTTTATCAACTATATATTTCAATTGTCTCAGGAGAGACTAATTAAAGACATGAGTTTGTCTCATCAAATGAAAAATGGAATTAAGTTCTATGTTTGAGTTTATTTTTTTGGAGTCATTGTGTTTACATGTTAGTATTTGTTTTTAGTGTTTATGACTTTTTATGAGTTTAATTGTAATATGAGTGTTAATTGTTTGAATTTAGGAAATTTTCTCATCCGAGACTATTTAGAGTGAGAATTAAGTGTTAATTGTATTTGTACTCATTTGTGAATTAATATAAGTTTGTTTGTGTGAAAATTTGTGTTATTTTTAGCCATAATTTAAAATAGTTTTTTTGGAGAATTTTAAGAGAGAGGGGAGTTATAGAAAGTTGAAAATAGTCATTTAAGTGATATGAGACTATTTAG
Organism: Phalaenopsis equestris; assembly: GCF_001263595.1. Lineage (NCBI taxonomy): Eukaryota > Viridiplantae > Streptophyta > Magnoliopsida > Asparagales > Orchidaceae > Phalaenopsis > Phalaenopsis equestris. The sequence continues at coordinate 69,868 of NW_018249546.1, forward strand.
GGGTGGTTACTTAGGCAAATAGTGTATTATACTTTAATTTAAAAATTTTGAAAATCGTGCTAGCGCATAAGGGCCACATCTTGCGCTTAAGCTCGAGCTAACCCAAGAGGCAGGCGCCTAAGCGCCACATACCAGCGCGTCAGCGTCGCTTAAGCGTCGGTTGACGAAACCGGCTCGCAAATGGTTAAAAGTGAAATTTCAGCCCAAAAATCACATTTTTAACACCTCCTATCGTCTTCATCAACTCAGAATCACAACTTTAAGAGCTAGGGCAAGTGGAATTTGATGGGCTAGGGCACATCTAAAGTGAAGATTTCTTGGTGGAATCAAGTGAAATTTGCTATATCCAAGTTCCTTGGGGTAAGAGTTTTACTTCTATGAAAAAATTTTGGATTTTGACCATGAATTTTGAGCACATTTGGAGCAATTAAAAAATCCACTATTCATGGTGAAAAATGAGGAAAAATCTATGGAAATTACATGGGAAGTTTAGTTTGTGCTTTTGGAAGTTTAAATTTGATTTTTGAAGATATTTTTGGAATTTATAAAATTTGTAGAATGGCACCAAGAATGAAGAGGAGGAAAGGAAAGAGCCCATTTGATTTGAGTAAATTTGTTAGTTATAAGGCTCAAGATTGGTACAGTGAAGCGTTTCAATCACGAAAACTGATTCAGGAGCATTGTTTTAATAATCCAAGTGGAGAAGTGAAAGATCTGATTGTTCACCTACAGTGAGAACAATTCTGTTGTTTTTTGTTGTTGTCGTTATTTCTGTTGTTAGGGAGTTCTATGCTAACCTCCCTGAGGCTGAAGACGATAGAGATATCGTTCGAGGCGTTCGAGGAAAGTTGGTATCTGATCCCTCTTGATACTGCTAATATGTAAAGTACAACAATAATTCAGATTATATTTCAATTATATTTTATTACTTTACAACAAAATCAAAAACTTGATCCTAAAGAAAAATAAGAATTTAACTCTTAATTTATATATACTGGGATACTACGCAAGTGTACATATTGTTATCAAGTAATATAGGACTTTTTGATTAAGACCTGAATATTGAACCCACATGAAATTTATACAATATGCACTTTTAGAAAACTTTCTATTTTTGAAAAGACAATTACTTAAACTGAATATATTTTGCAGTAATAAAAATTCAAATATTTTTGGTATTTTTGATATTTTGACAAAACAATAACAACTTAAAA
>NW_018249546.1:71255-75508 GCF_001263595.1 Phalaenopsis equestris
CTGTCACTTAAAGTCCTCTAACTCTACACCCTTCAATGAATATTTCCCTATTTATTTGCACTCAATCATATGAATTACATTCTCATTCATACAACCTCATGTGATTATTTCCAATTGTTGATTGAGACAATACTAGCTCGGTTCTTACATATTCTCGCAACAGATTTTAACATCTAGATTGACCAAATCAAGAAGTAAATGAAGTGCATGGATTTAAATCAACACAATTTCTTCCAACATTAAAGATCAATACTCTCCACAATTTCCATCCAAAACTTAATGACTTATTTTTATGAAGAAAGATAAAGAAAACTACTCAGAATCCATGGACAAAATAAAATCACACTTTAGTTTAAAAGTATAAATCATTGGCAAACCAACAACAAGTCTCAAATAAAACTAAAAGTAGTCTCAAAACAAAAAGATAAAAACATATCTCAAGTTCTCCACCAAACTCTTGAAGTTCCTTTGAATCTCTTCTCTTTACAATCACTCAAAATAAATTAACAAAAAAGATAAAATAAAAGTTAAAGTGGTACCTGAAAGTCTCTCCGAACTAGCTCCCCAAATGAGAACTTTTAAAACTTTACAGTACTTTCAGGACTCTTTTCAAAGTCCTCTCTTCTTTCTTTTATAGTTTTCCAAGAGGTTCCTTGGAAACTCTTCAAAATATGTCTAGATTCCATGTATTTCCCCTAGAGATGCATCCTTTCATGATAATTTTCGTCCATGGTGGTTATAACCACCTATTAAGCCAATGGGTTCCTCTAAAACCTCTTCAAATTTCACAAAAACTGACTTTACTCGTCTGATAACTACCACTAGCACGTAAGTGTAGGACATCTGGTGCTTAGGCGCAACCTTCTCTGTTTAACCGACGCTTAAGTGCTGGATCTGGCGCTTAGGTGCCAAAACTCATTTGCACATTTTTCACCTTTTTGCTCCAAATTTGATCATTTTTCACTCCTTTAAGCATTTTCACCTTTTTATTTATATCTGCAAGAAAAACACAAAAATACTTTCCATTAAAGCGCAATATCTCAAAAATAGGTATAAAAATGTGTCTAAAAACACTATATATTTTAGGTATATCAAAAATCACCCAAACTTAAAATGTTATTTGTCCTCAAGTGACACTTCAATCTTTAAAAACTATATATGTATGATATGTATATCAATTTCTTTAGGAGTTACTAAAATTTAGATTTAGAAATATAGCAGTCTAAGTTAGAAAAAATATTCAGTAAATGAGACCAACTTAAAGTCTAGAAATTCTTAAAGTTAAGAAAGATTAAAATATGAGTTTCTATCTAATTCAGAAATTTATTGTAGATTTTCCAAAATTAGAATTTAGTTCTTTTATTATCTCTACTTAAAAATTCTCATTAAAAATAATTTTACTTACTATATTATATCTATAAGCTTAAGAGTTTCTCAAGTCTTTATACTTCAAAAATATCAAATGTAGAACCAATTTTTTATTAGGCGCTAATCCTGAAGCTTCTCCTTCCTAATTTTTTTTTCCTCTTTTTCTTTTTTTTTTCTTTTCTTTTTCTTTTCTTTCTTTTTTTTTCTTTTCTTTTTTTTTATTTTTCTTTTTCAGGCAAGGATTACTGTATCTAGATAGGCCTTTAATGATTTTGAATTCTACTTCTCCTTTCCTAAAGCAAAGTCTTGATATAATAATTTTAGTTATAAATATAATAATAGCTTTGAAAATTATTTTAATAAAAAAAATTTATGTATTAAAGATAAAAGTCTAAGTTATCTAAATTTTTCAAAAATATAATTTTTCTTACTAAAGATAGTTACTTATATTAATCATTTTCTCATTTAAAAACTTTTTAGCTTAAAGTTTTTCTTCATTACTAAGAACTTTAACTAAATTTTCTTACTTATTTCTAAAATCAAATTTTACTTCCCTAATATAACTTCATATACATAATCAATTTTTTTTCTTTTCAAATCAAATTCACTTGTAGCACAGCTGAGAACAAATAAAATTTCAGTTTTTAAAATATTTTTCATCCCTCCAAACTTAATTTTTTAATAGATTAAACAGTTTAGCATCAGATATATATAAGCAAGAATGAAAATTTAAAAATAACATGCTAACAGGAATTTTAAAACCTAATGATATAAGTATAAAACTAAATACAGGAGTAAAATTAATTTTTGATCAAATTTTCTATATTTTCATTTTACTTAAACATGAAGAGATTCAATAGTCTTCTAAACATTGGGTATAAACATAAAAGCAAACATACACGCTACTGACATCACAATCTTAACATAAAGACAAACTTGCAAACATGATAAAAGAAAAATAAAGAGTAGCAGGTTCTGAATTTCAAGTTTAAGATCTAAGCTAGCAAGATTTTCTACTTTATAACTGATATGAAATTAAGTTAAGTTCTAAACTAACTAAATCACAGTACTAAACACAAAACAACAGCTACTACCTTAAAATTTAAAAATAAAATATTAACTACCACAAATGTTATAATAACAATAAAACATAAAATTCTAAAACACAACATAGTCCAAAACAACACACAGATGCAAATGTAGCAAGCCCATACCACATAGTTCATATAATATTACAATCATAAAATAAATATCTCAGCTCTACTCTTCATCCTCAAATGCACCGCTGTACCATTTTTCTGCAGGCTCATAATCAGGATATCGGGGATATGGAGGAAATTGCACTCCTGGCTCACCGCTAATCAGGCTCTCCAAAGATGAGAGGAATTTATCTTCATAATCACTCTTCCTTCTATTATAACTATTAGTATGGTCTGCAAAATACTCTAAATTTTGTACCTTATCAACGGTAATATTGATATTATCCATCATCTTCTGCAATAACTCATCTCAAATATGAGTAGACTCACCTTGAGATGTAGAAGCACGTGAAGTAATGGTCTAGATGAAGAAGTAGTACAGGTAGATGCAACATACATTTCCATACCATAGCTCCTGGAAAATCATCCTCTCCAGCCAAAAATCAAATGCTAAGAGTAAGTATTCACATTCACCTTTGTGGTGGGCATTAGAGGTAACTGAACCTCCTCCCAACTATCATATTTAACCCCAGCCTGCTTGCTCAAATAAAAGATCAAGGAAGCAAATCCCAGACCTGCAGTAGTAACAGCTGTAGCAGAACTGATGATACTCTGACAGATCAAAGCTTCAATGTTGATGTGCTTTCCCTCTTGAATAAAATAGCTCAATGTCACTCTTTCTCTGGTCACTTCACTGAGATGATTGGTCAGAAGCAGACGAGCAAAAATGAAATAGTGTGAGGCCTTTAAAGGTGCACATAACTTTGAAGTTGGGAAATTTACTCTCCTCTCATTGGTAATTGATACATCTAAAATATATAGTATTTTTAGACACATTTTTATACCTATTTTTGAGATATTGCGCTTTAATGGAAGGTATTTTTGTGTTTTTCTTGCAGATACAAGTTAAAATGGAAAAAATGCTTAAAGCAGTGAAAAAGGATTAAACTTGGAGCAAAAAGGTGAAAAATTGTGCAAAAGAGTTTTGGCGCATAAGCGCCAGATCCAGCGCTTAAGCGCCGATTAAACAGAGAAGGTTGCGCCTAAGTGCCGAGACCCCATGCTTAAGCGCTAGTGGTAGTTACTAGACGAGTAAAATTTATTTTCACAAATTTTGAAGAGGTTTTTGAGGCACCCATTGGCTTAATATGTGGCTTTAACCACCATGAACGAAAATTATCATGAAAGGATGCATCTCTTAGGCAAATACATCGAATCAAGACACATTTTGTAGAGATCCCATGACACCTCTTGAAAAACTATAAAAGAAAGAAGAGATGACTTATAAAAGAGTCCTCAAAAGCTCCAAAAAAGTGTGAGTCCTGAAAGTATTGGCAAGTTTTGAAAGTTCTTCTCTGGGGAGTTTGTTCAGAGAGATTTTCAGGAATCACTTTTTATTTACTTTATCCTTTTTGTTATTTTATTTTGAGTGATTGTAGAAGAGAAGAGATTAAAAGGAACTTCAAGAGTTTGGTGGAGGACTTGAGATAAGTTTTTATCTTTTTTTTTAGACTACTTTTGGTTTTAATTGAGACTTATTATTGGTTTGATAATGATTTCTTCTTTTAAACTAAAGTGTTGTTTTGTTTTCTCCATGGATTCTGAGAAGTTTTCTTTATCTTTCTTCTTGAAATTATAAGTAATTAAGTTTTAGATGGAAGTTGTGGAGAGTATTGATCTTTAATG
>NW_018249546.1:75582-78515 GCF_001263595.1 Phalaenopsis equestris
CCAATCCAAATGTTAAAATTTATTGTGAGAACATGTGAGAATCGGGCTGGTATTGTCTCAGTCAACAATTGGAAAGAATCACATGAGGTTGTACGAATGAGAATGTAGTTCATATGATTGAGTGCAAATAAAAAGAAAAATATTCATTGAAGGGTGTAGAGTTAGAGGACTTTAAAGAGACAGGTTAAAGCCCCAAACTTGTTTTATTGGTTTAGGTTCTGATACAAGAATGTTAGCCCCCAGGTGGAGGGAATCGAGGGAACTCTAAAGTGAGAGCTAGTATCTTCCATGCATAGCCGGTCTTCAGAGCTATTCAAACTTTAAATTAGCCAATGTTCTTTATAGCATCTCTAGTAAGGGTAAGGAATATTATTGCTCCTATTTGGCACAACAAAATTTGCATACTTCGACAACAGAATTCCTATACTTATTACTAATTCATGATAAGAAGAAAGATATTTTCATATTAAGTACTTTTCTTCTACAAAAACTTTAGTTGTTACTGTTTCGTTAAAATATCAAAAATACCAAAAATATTTAAATTTTAAATTCCTACAAAAATCATTTTTAGTTTATGTAATTATCTTTTAAAAATAGAAAAATTTTCTAAAAAGTGCATATTGCATAATCTTCCCTGTGGGTTCGATATTCAGGTCTTAATCAAAAAGTCCTATATTACTTGATAACGATACGTATACTTTTGTAGTATCACAATATAAATATATATAAATTGAAAAGTTAAATTCTTATTTTTCTTCAGTATCAAGTTTTTTGTTTTGTTGCAAAATAAGGAAATATAAGTGAAAAATACCACCAGAACTATTGTTATACTGTGCATAAGTATTAAGTCCGGGATCAAGTTTTTGGCGCCGTTGCTGGATAAGAAAATTACGAAAATTTCAATTTTTAGAAAGTTTTATTTAAACTTTCAATATTGTATCTCATTTTGTATGTTTTATTTTACTTTATTTTATTTTATGTTAGTGTATGCGTAGCTCAGATTCTGAAGGACTAGTGCCTCTACGATTCTGAATTAGAAAGAACTATTAGAAAAACCAAAAAAATTAAAAATCTTGAAAAATCTAAAAAAATTACAGAAATGGCAAACCAAAATAATCAAAATACTGAAATTCATCAAGAGTTTAGACCTTTAAGAGATTATGTCAACCCTACTGTAGATGAACTTCATTGTAGTATTCAAAAGCCTACTGCAGTGGGTAATTTATTTGAACTGAAACTTACTACTATCCAAATTGTATCAAATAATAGTTTGGGAGATCACCAACTGAAGATCCAAATTCACATCTTACCAATTTTCTAGAATTATGTGCTACATTTAAATACGATGGTGTTTCAGATGATGTCATAAGACTTAGATTATTTCCTTTCTCACTGAATTTCCTTTTAGATTATTTCCTTTCTCACTGAGGGATAAAGCTAAGATGTGGTTGAATTTGTTAGAACCCGGGTCTATCAGAACTTGAATTGATTTAGCACAAAAATTCCTTGCTAAATATTTTCCACTATAAAAAGCTGCGAAGCTTAGAAATGATATTACATCTTTTAATCAATTTGAAGGGGAATCTATTTATGAAGCATGAGAACATTTTAAAGAACTCTTAAGAAAGTGTCAACACCATGCTATACCAGATTGGTTAATAATTTAAACCTTTTATAATGGATTAATTGGTTCTCTTAGATCTATTATCGATGTCGCTGCTGCTAGTTCATTGATGTCAAAACCATTTCATGACACTTATGCTTTAATTGAAGAGATGGCTACCAATAATTTTCAATGGCCTTCTGAGAGGGTGAATTCAAGGAAAGTAGTTAACATTCATGAAATTGATGCATTTACTATATTAGCAAATCAAGTTGCTGCAATTTCAAGGAAATTAGACCAATTTGGAATGAATTTTTCTCAACTAATTTCCATGATTGAAGAGAATTCATTAGGCGAAATGGTAGATTTTCAAGCATCATTAGAAACTTTGAATGCCATAAATAATAAGCAAAATAACCCATATTCCAATTATTATAACTCAGGTTGGAAGAACCATCCCAACTTTAACTGGAATAACAATTTGGGTGGAAATAATCAGCAATAGGGGAACAACCAAGTAAACCCATTAGGAAAATAGAAAAACCAAGGGAATAATAATTATAGATCTACTTATCCTGCAAGTTTCAATAGTAATACACAATTTAAGAATAAGAAGTTAACTATAGAAGAAGTGGTGTTACAAATGGGTAATCAGTTAGTCAAGGAGCTACAAAGAGAAATATTGTGAATCAACTTGGAAAAATTGCAAGTTCATTAAGTAATAGATCCCAAGGAACACTTCCTAGTAGTACTGAATCAAATTCAAAAGACCAGAATAAAGAACAACTTAAAGCCATACAACTTAGAAGCGGAAGAGAGTTCGAAGGTAGGGTTCAAAAAGAGATTGAAGTAGAGAGAGAAGAAATTGAAGAATCAAAAGAGGACGCTCCGAAAGATTTTGAAAGACCTATTTCTCTACCAAAAATTTATCTAGAAAAACCACCACCTCCATTTTCTCAGAGACTTCAACAACAAGGGTTGGATAAGCAATCTTTAAAATTTCTATAAATTTTTAAGAAGCTTGCAAATAATATTCCATTTGCTGAAGTTCTAGAACAAATGTCAAGCTATGTAAAGTTTATTAAGGATATTCTTAAAGGGAAAAGGAAGCTTAAAGATAATGAAATAGTTGCACATAGTGAGGAGTGCAAATGCTATAATTTAGAAGAAACTTTTTGAAAATCTTAAAGATCCTGGTAGCTTTACAATTTCATGTGCAACAGGAGACAGATTTTATGGGAAAGCTTTATGTGATTTAGGTGCAAGTATTAACCTTATGTCATTATCAATATTTAAAAGATTAGGATTAGGAGAAATAACCCCTACTACT
>NW_018249546.1:78628-80218 GCF_001263595.1 Phalaenopsis equestris
AGGAAGATAAAGAGATACCTATCATTTTTGGGAGACCTTTCCTAGCTATAGGAAGAGCAATGATAGATGTGCAGAAAGGGGAATTAACAATGCGCGTCAATGATCAAACCGTTACTTTTAACATTTCAAAATCAATGAAATACCCTACAAAAGGTAAATATGTTGAATGTTATAGAATGAATGTTATAAGATATCTGAACAAATGTCATTTCAAGACTACTTATGAAGAAAAATATGAAGAAAAAGATTTAGAACACGAGCAAGAAGAGGAATTAGATCAATGTGTAAACCTTTTTAAGCAAGATTCAAGTTATGTTCAAGAAGGTTTAGAAATTTTGTACATGATAGAAAAAGATAAATTATTTTGTCCATCTATTGAAAAACCTCCAGAACTTGAGTTGAAATTACTTCCTGAACATTTGAAATATGTCTTTTTAGGAGATTTTTCTACTTTACCTGTTTTATTTTCCTCAAAGTTAACAAAGAAAGAAGAAAAAAAGCTGATGAAAATTTTAAAAATTTTTAAGAAAGCCTTCAGATGGACAATTGTTGATATTAAAGGAGTTAGTCCTTCAATTTGTATGCATAAAATTAATCTGGAAGAAAACTGCAAACCCAGAACTGATCCACAAAGGAGATTAAATCCTGTTATGAACGAGGTTGTTAAGAAAGAAATTTTAAAGTGGTTAGATGCTGAAATTATTTACCATATTTCAGATAGTGCATGGGTTAGTCCAATTCAATATGTTCCTAAGATAGGAGGAGTAATTGTAACTGTGAATGAGCATAATGAGTTAATACCTACTAGACAAGTTACAGGGTGGTGAATATGCATTGATTATAGAAAATTAAATCTTGTCACTAGGAAAGATCATTTTCCACTACCCTTTCTAGATCAAATGCTGGATAGACTAGCTGGGCACAAATACTTTTATTTTTTGGATGGATATACCGGTTATCACTAAATTTAAATATCTCCTGAGGATCAAGAGAAAACAACATTTACCAGTCCTTATGATACTTTTGCTTTTAGAAGAATGTCCTTTAGTTTATGTAATGCCCCTGCTACATTTCAAAGATGTATGATGGTAATTTTTTGTGATTTAATTAAAAAAGGGATTTAAGTCTTTATGGATGACTTTTTAATGTTTGGAACTTCATTTGATTCCTGCTTAGAACATTTATCTAAAGTTCTTGAGCATTGTGAAGAAAAAAAATTAGTCCTTAACTGAGAAAAATGCCAATTTATGATAGCAGGAGGATCTGTATTAGGTCATCAAATATCAGAAAATGGTATGGAAGTAGATCCTGTTAAAATTCCAGTGATCGTTAATTTACTTTATCCAAAAAATGTAAGGGAAATTAATAGTTTCTTAGGACATATTGGATTCTAAAGGCAATATATTAAGGACTTTTCTAAGATTGTTAAGCCTTTATGCCATTTACTGGAGAAAGATGCAATTTTCAATTTTGATGAGGAATGCCTAAAAGCTTTTAAATTATTAAGAGAAAAATTAATTACTGCACCAATTATAGTTTCACCAAATTGAGAAAAACCTTTTGAACTTATGTGTGATGCAAGTGATTATG
>NW_018249546.1:81620-85200 GCF_001263595.1 Phalaenopsis equestris
TGAGAAAATTTTTATCTTGAATGGACATAGACTGAAACCTTATTATATAGGGGATCAACATAAACAAAATGATGGAATCATGTTAGGTCAACCAAAATGAGCACTGGTTACGTCGGGCTGACGACATAAAACTAAGCGCTTTGTGGGAGGCAACCCATAGTTATCAGTGTGTTTTTGCTTTGATTGTTGTTTTGAGTCTGATTAAGAAATTTGGGATAGTATTTTTAAGTTTATTATGTGTTAGTAATGATTTTTAAACTTTATTTAGTGACCTAGACATGTTAGAATAAGAATTTGGACATTAAGTTGACTGGTACAAAAATGTGCACTGGCGCTTAAGCGCTAGATCCGACGGTTAAACGCTGCAAATTAATCACATGTGAAAATTTTGATTTCTAGAAGCTGTAATTTAGTTGGAATAAATGTGTCTTGGCAGTTTCTAGTCGTGCCTAGAAGTTATGAGGGGAAATTAGGCCTATAAATAGCAAGGGTTTGTGAAGGAATTTCATCCCGGATTATTTTTAGCCCTAAAAGTCTAAGAAAGAGAGAGATTTAGAGAAAATGTCTTCATGTGAGATGGATTTGAAGAAGAAGGAAGAATCCATGAGGAAGAAGTTCATTAGTCAAAGTGCACAGGAGATGCATAACGATTTCTTAGCCGTTAATATTAAAGGGATATCAGAGAAGATCAACCAGATGGAGAATACTATATCTGTATTAGAGACTAAGGTGCTTGAATTGCATGCTCATCTAGAACATATTGGGTGAAAACTTAAGATGCAATTCAACCATACCCGTTATGTAGAGGAAGTGGATAAGGCGATGTTCCTTAAGCAAAAGTGGATCGAAGATGATAGTATTAGAGCTCGTCACCACCATCCGTTGTATCAACTCTATCTACCTAGAGAGACTACTGAGAGACAATAATTTGTTCCTTCTAATGAAGAGCGGCATAAAGTTAAGTGTTATGAATTTTGTGTTTGGAGTCATGTTTTTAAGTGTGTTATTGTTTAAGTCTTGCATTTAGTGCATTTAGTGTTTGTGTCACTTATGTATGTAATTGTAAATCTGTGTTAAGGGTTTTTTACTTAGGAAAATTTTCTCATCCAAGACTATGGAGAGAGAACTAAGTGTTAAATGTGTTTGTACTTGTTTGTGAATTAATATAAGTTTATTTTTGTGAAAATTTGTGTTATTTTTAGCCTTAAATTGAATTAATTATTATGGAGAATTTTGATAGAGAAGGGAGTTATAGGAAGTAAAAAATAGTCATTTAAGTGCTATGAGACCATTTAGGGGTGGTTTACTTAGGCTAATAGTGCATTTTACTTAGAATTAAAAATTTCAAAAATTGTGCACTAGAGCCTAAGCACCACATCTCGTGCTTAAGCGCGAGCCAACCCGAGAGGCAAGTGTTTAAGCGTTCACTTACCTGCGCTTAAGCGTCGGTTCACGAAAACAGGTCGAATGGTTAAAAGTGAATTTTAGGTCCGAAAAAGCCATTCTTAATGCTTCCTATCGTCTTCCCCAACTTGAGTTTACGATTTTGAGGGATTGGGCAAGTGAAATTTGGAGATTGCTTGGTGGAATCGAGGGAGATTTGCTAGATCCAAGTTCCTTGAGGTAAGATCTTTACCTCTATGCAAAAAATTTGAATTTTTACCATATATTTTAAGCACATTTGGAAGATTTCAAAAATTTACTATTCATGGAGAAAAGTGAAGAAAAATCTATGGAAATTGCTTAGGAAGTTTAATTAGTGCTTTTGAAAGTTTAGTTTAGTGATTTAAACTTGATTTTTAAAGTTTTTTTTGGAATTTATCAAATTTGTAGAATGACACCAAGAATGAAAAGGAGTAGAGAAAAGTGCCCATTCTATTTGAGCAATTTTGTCAGTCCAAAAGCTCAGGATCAATATAGTGACACTCTATAGTCACAAAAATTGATTTAGGAGTGATGCTTCAAGAGTCCGGGTGGAGAGGTAGAAGACCTGATAGTCTGCCAATAGTGGGAACAGTTCTGTTGTTTCTCTGTTGTCGTTGTAATTTCTGTTTTAAGGGAGTTTTATGCAAATCTCTCAGAGGCTGAGGACGATCGAGTTATGGTTCAAGGGAAGTTGGTACCATTTACTCCAGAGGTAATCAACTTATTTTACCATTTACCACCGGAGACTTTGTATTTTTATGCAAATTACAGTCCTACTGAAGCGTACTTAGATGAGATTATTTCATACTTGACTATTGGGAGAGGACTTTGGAAGATTACCAATGAGAGGAGAGTAAATTTACCAACTTCAAAGTTATGTGCACCTTCAAAGGCCTGACACTATTTCATTTCTGCTTGTCTGCTTCCTACAAATCATCTCAGTGAAGTGACCAGAGAGAGAGAGCAACATTTAATTATTGTATTCAGGAGGGAAAGCCCATCAACATAGGGGCTTTGATCTATCGACCTATCATCAGTTCTGTTGCAGCTGCTACTTTTGCAGGTATGGGATTTGCTTCCTTGATATTTTCTTTATGCGAGCAGGCTGGAGTAAAGTAAGATAGTTGGGATGAAGTTCTATTACCTCTTAGTAGAAAAAATTGTATTTTTAAAAAATTTAGATAATTTAGACTTTTATTTTTAATACTTAAATTTCTTTTATTAAAATGATTCTCAAAACTATTATTATATTTATAGGTAAAAGTTTTATATCAAGACTTTACTTTAGGAAAGGAGAAGTGGAATTCAAAAACATTAAAGGCCTATCCAGATATAGTAATCCTTGCATGAAAAAGAAAAAGAAGAAGCAAAAGAATAAGAAAAGATAAGAAATGTAAGGGAGGAGAAGCTTAAAGATTAGCGTCTAATCAAAAATTGGTTCCACATTTGATCTTTTTAAAGTATAAGACTTGATAAAATTTGAAGCTTATAAATATAATATAGTAAGTAAAATTATTTTTAATAAAAATTTTTAAGTAAAGAAAATAAAAGAACTAAAATCTTTAGAGAACTTACAATATTTCTGAATTAGATAGGAACTCATATCTTCATAGTTCTTAACATTAAAAATTTTCAAACTTTAAGTTGGTCTCATTTACTAATTATTTCTTTCTAAATTGGACTACTATATTTCTAAGTCTAAATTTTAGTAACTCCTAAAGAAACTCATATACATATCATACATATTTGGTTTTTAAAGATTGAAGTGTCACTTGAGGACAAATAACATTTTAAGTTTGGGGGATTTTGATACACCTAAAATATATAGTGTTTTAAGACACATTTTTATATCTATTTTTGAGATATTGCGCTTTAATGGAAGGTATTTTGGTGTTTCTCTTGCAGATACAAGTAAAAATGGAAAAAATACTTAAAGGAGTGAAAACATATCAAATTTGGACCAAAAATGTGAAAAATTGTGCAAAAGAGTTTTGGCGCCTAAGCGCCAGATCTGACGCTTAAGCACCGGTTAAACAAAGAAGGTCACGCCTAAGCGCCGAGACCCCACGCTTAAGCACAAGTGGCAGTTACTAGACGAGTAAAATTGATTTTCATGAATTTTGAAGAGGTTTTTGAGGCACCCATTGGCTTAATA
>NW_018249546.1:85341-89070 GCF_001263595.1 Phalaenopsis equestris
AATATAAAATAAAGAAGAGAGGACTTAGAAAAGAGTCCTGAAAATATTGGCAAGTTTTGAAAGTTCTTCTCTGGGGAGTTAGTTCGGCGAGATTTTCAGGAACCACTTTTTATTTACTTTTTCCTTTTTGTTATTTTGTTTTGAGTGATTGTAAAAGAGAAGAGATACAAGGAACTTCAAGAGTTTGGTGGAGGACTTGAGATAAGTTTTTATCTTTTTGTTTTAGACTACTTTTTGTTTTAATTGAGACTTGTTGTTGGATTGAAAATGATTTCTTCTTTTAAACTAAAGTGTGGTTTTGTTTTCTCCAAGGATTCTGAGTAGTTTTATTTATCTTTCTTCTTAAAATGATAAGTAATTAAGTTTTGGATGGAAGTTGTGGAGAGTATTGATCTTTAACGTTGGGAGAAGTTGTGATGATTTTAATCCATGCACTTCATTTACTTTTTTATTTGGCCAATCCAGATGTTAAAATTTGTTGTGAGAACATGTAAGAACCGTTAGAACTATTCAAACTTTAAATTAGCCAATGTTATTTATAGCATCTCTAGTAAGGGTAAAGAATATTATTACTCTTATTTAGCACAACACAATTGTCATACTTCCACAAAAGAATTTCTATATTTATTACCGATTCATGATAAGAAGAAAGATATTTTCATATTAAGTACTTTTCTTCTACAAAAACTTTAGTTGTTACAGTTTCGTTAAAATATCAAAAATACCAAAAATATTTAAATTTTATATTTATGCAAAAATCATTTTTAGTTTAAGTAATTATTTTTTTAAAAATAGAAAAACTTTCTAAAAATTGGATATTACATAATCTTCCTTGTGGGTTTGATATTCAGGTCTTAATTAAAAAGTCTTATATTACTTGATAAGATACGTATACTTGCATAGTATCCCAATATAAATATATATAAATTAAAAAGTTAAATTCTTATTTTTTTTCAAGGTCAAGTTTTTGTAAAATAAGGAAATATAAGTGAAAAATACCATCAAAACTATTGTTATACTGTGCATAAGCATTAAGCCCGAGATCAGTAATCTTCCAAAGTCCTCTCCCAATAGTCAAGTATGAAATAATCTCGTCTAACTCCGCTTGAGTAGTACTATAGTTTGCATGAAAACATAAAGTATCCAGTGGTAAATGGTAAAACAAGTTGATTACCTCTGGCAAAAAAGGTATCAACTTTCCTCGAACCATAACTAGATTGTCTTCAGCTTCAGGTAGATTTTCATAGAAATTCTTCACAACAGAAATCACTGCGACAGCAGAGAAACAACAGAATTGTTCCTACTATCGACGAACAATTAAATCTTCCACGTCTCCACCCAGATTTCTAAAACATCATTCATGAATCAATTTTCGTGACTGTAGAGCGTCACTGTATCGATCTTGAGCCTTCAAACTAAAAAATTTGCTCAAATCAAATGGGCCTTTTCCTTTCTTCCTCTTCATTCTTGGTGCCATTTTACAAATTTTATAAATTCCAAAAATAACATCAAAAATCAAGTCTAAATCAATAAACTAAACTTCCTAAAGCACAAACTAAACTTCCTAAAGCACAAACTAAATTTCCCAACCAATTTCCATAGATTTTTCCTCATTTTTCACTATGAATAGTGAATTTTCAAATTGCCCCAAATGTGCTCAAAATACACGGTGAAAATCCAAAAATTTTTCATAGAATTAAAGCTCTTACCTCAAGGAACTTGGAACTAGCAAATTTCTCTTGATTTAAATTTTTCTTGATTCCACAAAAAAAATATCCACTTATGGTGTGGCCTAACCCTTAAAATTTGTGATTTTGAGAGGTAGAAGATGACAGAGGCATTAAAAATGGTGTTTCAGACCAAAATTTCACTTTTAACCGTTCGCGAGCCGTTTTTCGTGAACCGACGCTTAGGCTCCTGCCTCTCGGGTTAGCTTGCGCTTAAGAATGATATGTGGTGCTTAAGCGCTAGTGCAATTATTTTGAAATCTTCAAATTTAAGTAAAATGCACTATTTGCCAAAGTAAACCACCCCTAAATGGTCTCATAGCACTTAATTGACTATTTTCAACTTTCTATAACTTCCCTCTCTCTCAAAATTCTCCTTAATACTATTTCAATTTGATGTTAAAACAACACAAAATTTTCACAAAATCAAACTTATATTAATTCACAAACAAGTACAAATACTATTGACACTTAATTCTCACTCCAAATAGTCTCGAATGAGAAAATTTTCCTAAGTACAAAGCACTTAACACACATTCACAATTAAACGCATAAGTAACATAAACACTAACACATGTCTTAAACACTAAAAACACTTAAAGACAACAACTTTAATCACACGAAAATAAACATAGAACTTAATTCCATTCTTCATTAAAAGGAACAAATTCAGGTCTTTCATTAGTCTCTCCTGGGGCAAATGAAATATAAAAGTTGATAAAATGGACGGTGGTGAGAGCTCTGATGCAATCTTCTTCAATCTAATTTTTCTTAAGAAAGACCTCCTTATCCACTTCTTCTATATAGTGTGGCAAAGTTGCATTTTCAATGGTTGTCCAATATGCTCAAGATGTGCATGAATCTCCAATACCTTAGTCTCCAGTACAAACATGGTATTTTTAATTTTATTGATTTTCTCTGATATCCCTTCAATACTGCCGGATAAGAAATTGTTATACATCTCTTGTGCACTTTGACTAATGAATTTCTTTTTCATTGTATCTTTCTTCTTCAAATCCATCTCCCATGAAGACATCATCTTAAAATCTCTCTCTCTTTTAGACTTTAGGGCTAGAAATGATCTGGTGTGAAATTCCTTCACTAAACCCTTCTATTTATAGGCCTAAATCCTTCCAATAACTCCTATACACATTTAGAAACTGCCAAGACACATTTTTGCAAACTAATTTCCTTCTAGAATATTAATTTTGCACATGTTTTTAAACTATCGCGCTTAAGCGCCGGATTTGGCGCTTAAGCTCCAGTGCACATTTTTGCACAAGTCAACTTAACGTCCAAATTCTCATTTTAACATGTCTAGCTTACTAAATAAAGTCTTAAAATCAATACTAACACATAATAGTCTCAAAAATACTACCTAATTTTCTTAATCACACATAAAAAAGTCAATTAAAACAAAAACACACTGATACTTATGGGTTGCCTTTCACAAAGCGCTTGGTTTTATGTCGTTAGCCCAACGTAACCAGTGCTTACTCTAGTTGACCCAACATCATTCCATCATTAAACTTATGTTGATCCTCTATAAAATAAGGTTTCAATCTATGTCCATTAACTTTAAAGATTTTCTCAAATTTAGGATCTTTAATATCCACAGCTCCATAAGGATAAACTTTCATTACTATAAATATGCCCATCCACCTGGACTTAAGTTTCCCTGGAAATAATCTTAACCTTGAATTATATAGTAAAACTTGTTGCCTCGACTGAAAATTTTTAGTAAGAATCCTTTGATCATGCCACATCTTCATCTTTTCTTTATAAATTTTGGCACTTTCATAAGTCTCCTTCCTTATCGCTTCCAGCACATTTAATTGTAATAATCTTTTCTCTCCAACATCTTTCAAATTATAATTGAACTCCTTAATTGCCCAATATGCTTTATACTCAAGTTTATTTTGTAAGTGACAAGTTTTCCCAAATATTAGTTTATATGGGGACATTCCTATAGGAGTTCTATATGCAGTCTTATAAGCCCACA
>NW_018249546.1:89204-98840 GCF_001263595.1 Phalaenopsis equestris
TTATATGATATTTCTTTAATAACTTCTCCATTATGGCATTTCTGAAATGACTTCCCCCATCAGTAATGATAACTCTTGGCATCCCAAATCTACAAAATATATTTGTTTTCAAAAATTTTGCAACACTTTGAGCATCACATCAAGGTAAAGCAACAGCTTCTATCTATTTGGATACATAGTCCACTGCTAACAGAATATATAAATTTCCAAAAGGTGGTATAAATGGTCCAATGAAATCTAATCCCCAAACATCAAATATTTCAACTTATAACATATAATTGAGGGGCATCTCATTTCTTCTAGAAATGTTTCCTACTATTTAAAATCTATCACAATTTTGTTTATAAGCATTAACATCTCTAAAAATTGTAGGCCAATAAAATCCAGATTATAAAATTTTGTATGTTATTTTATCAACACCAAAATGTCCCCCAAAATCAGAATTATGACATTTTTGGATAATCTCGTAAGTTTCTTCTAATGGTACACATCTTCAAATAATCAGATCTTTTTCTTGTTTATATAAAAATGGGTCATCCAAAAAATAAGTCTTAACTTCAGAAATAAATTTCCTCTTCTATTGGTATATCATTCCATAGAGTTAATATTACTAACAATAAAGTTCAAAATGTTGGCATACCACGGAACACGCCGCTCATTAATAATGAATAATTTTTCATTTGGAAAATGTTCATTAATTTCATTTTCAAAAAAGGTGATTTTTCTAATTTAAGCCTGGACAAATGATCAGTAATTTGATTTTCAATCCCCTTCTGATCTACTATTGCAAAATCAAATTCTTGTAAAAGAAGAATCCATCTTATAAGTTTAGGTTTAGCATCCTTCTTTTTCATTAAGTACTTAATAGCAGAATGATCTATATGCACTATACATTTAGTTCCAATTAAATATGATCTAAATTTATCAAAAGTATATACTATTGCTAATAACTCTTTTTCAGTTGTTGTATAAATAATTAAAGTTTCATTAAGAGTTTTACTAGCATAGTAAATAACTTTGAAAATTTTATCATATCATAGCAATTTTTGAAAAGTCTTTACTATATCGTCTGTAGAATCCAACATGTCCTAAAAAAACTCCTAATTTCCCTTACATTTGTTGGATAAAGTAAATTAGCGATCACTTGAATTTTAGCAGGATCTACTTCCATACCATTTTCTAATATTTGATGACCTAATACAATTCCTCCTACTACCATAAATTGACATTTTTCTAAATTAAGGACTAAATTTGTTTCTTCACAGCGCTTAAGAAATTTAGATAAATATTTTAAACATGAGTTAAATGAACTTCCAAACACTGAAAAGTCATCCATAAAAACTTCAATTCCTTTTTCAATTAAATCACAAAAAATTACCATCATACATCTTTGAAATGTAGCAGGGGCATTACATAAACCAAAGGGCATTCTTCTAAAGGCAAAAGTACCATAAGGACTGGTAAACCTTGTTTTCTCTTGATCCTTAAGAGATATTTGAATTTTGTGATAACCAGTATATCCATCCAGAAAACAAAAGTATTTATGCCCAGCTAGTTTATCCAGCATTTGATCTAGAAAGGGTAATGAAAAATGATCTTTCCTTGTGACAAGAGTTAATTTTCTATAATCAATGCATATTTGCCCCCCTGTAACTTGTCTAGTATGTATTAACTCATTATGTTAATTTACAGTTACAGTTACTCTTCCTTTCTTAAGAATGCAATGAATTGGACTAACCCATGCACTATCTGAAATAGGGTAGATAATTCCAACATCTAACCACTTTAAAATTTCTTTCTTAACAACTTCTTTCATAACAGGATTCAGTCTCCCTTACGGATGAGCCATGGGTTTGCAGTTCTCTTCCATATGAATTCTCTGCATACAAATTGAAGGATTGATTCCTTTAATATCAACAATTATCCATCCAAAGGCTTTCTTATAATTTTTCAGAATTTTTATCAACCTTTCTTCTTCTTCCATTGTTAATTTTGAGGAAATTATAACAGGTAAAGTAGATGAATCTCCTAAAAAGGCATATTTAAATGATCAGGAAGTAACTTCAACTCTAGTTTTGGAGGTTTTTCAATAGATAGACAAAATGATTTATCTTTGTCTATCGTCTCCAGAATTTCAAAATTTTCTCGAACATAGTTTGAATCTTCCTTAAAAAGATCTTCACATTTATCTAATTCCTCTTCTTCCTCGTGTTCCAAATCTTTTTCTTCTAATTTTTCTTCATAATTAGTCTTGAAATGGCATTCACTTAGATATCTTATAACATCCATTCTAAAACATTCATCATCTTTACCTTTTGCAGGATATTTCATTGTTCTTGAAATGTTAAAAGTAACTGTTTGATCATTGACGCACATTATTAATTCCCCTTTTTGCACATCTATCATTGCTCTTCCTGTGGCTAGGAAAGGTCTCCCAAAAAATGATAGGTATCTCTTTATCTTCCTCTATATCTAGCACAATGAAATCAACAAGAAAGATAAATTATCCACTTTCACTAGGACATCTTCTATAACTCATTTAGAGTATGTTATCAAACGATCTGCTAACTACAGAGTTACAGTAGTAGGGGTTATTTCTCCTATTCCAAATCTTTTAAATATTGATCATGGCATAAGGTTTATGCTTGCACCTAAATCACATAAAGCTTTCCCATAAAATTTGTCTCTTATTGCACATGGAATTGTAAAGCTACCAGGATCTTTAAGCTTTTCAGGAAGCTTCTTTTGAATTATCGCACTGCACTCCTCACTAAGTGCAACAGTCTCATTATCTTCAAACTTCCTTTTTTCTGTTGAGAATATCCTTCATAAACTTTACATAGCTTGGCATTTGTTCTAAGGCTTCAACAAATTGAATATTATTTGTATGCTTCTTAAATATTTTCAGAAATTTTGAAATTTGCTTATCCAACTTCTGCTGACGAAGTCTCTGAGGAAATGGAGGTGGTGGTTTTTCCAAATCAATTTTCGGCAGAGAAATAGCTCTCTCAGAATCTTTTGGAGCGTCCTCTTTTGATTCTTCAATTTCTTCTCTCTCTTCTTCAATTTCTTTTTGAACTCAACCTTCCTACTCTCTTCCGCTTCTAAGTTGAACGGCTTTTACTTATTCTTTATTATAGTCTTTTGGATATTATTCAGTATTACTAGGAAGTGTTCCTTGGGATTTATTACTTAATGAATTTGCTATTTTCCCAACTTGATTCTCAATATTTCTAATTTTAGCTCCTTGACTTTGTAATTAATTTTCCATTTGTAACACCACTTCTTCTATAGAAAACTTTTTCTCCTTAAACTTTGTATTAATGTTGAAACATGGAGGATAAGTAGATCTATAAATATTATTCCCTTGGTTGTTCCAGTTTCCTAATAGGTTTCCTTGGTTATTCCCCAATTGCTGATTATTACCACCTGAATTGTTATTCCAGTTAAAGTTAGGATGGTTCTTCCAATCTTGGTTATAATAATTAGAATATGGGTTATTGTGCTTATTATTTATGACATTCAAAGTTTCTAATGATGCTTGAGAATCTACCATTTGGCCTAATGAATTCTCTTCAATCATGGAAATTGGTTGAGAAAAATTCATTCCAAATTGGTCTAACTTCCTTGAAATTGCAGCAACTTGATTTGTTAACATGGTAAATGCATCAGTTTCATGAATATTTTCTACTTTCTTAGGATTTACTCTCTCAGAAGGCCATTGAAAATTATTATTGTAATTTCTTCAATTATATCGTAGATGTCATGAAATGGTTTTGACATCAATGAACCACCAGTAGCGGCATCGATAATTGGTCTAAAAGATCAAACTAATCCATTATAAAAAGTTTGAATTATTAACCAATCTGGTATATCATGGTGTGGACACTTTCTTAAGAGTTCTTTAAATCTTTTCCTGCTTCATAAATAGATTCCCCTTCAAACTAATTAAAAGATGTAATATCATTTCTAAGCTTTGCTGTTTTTTATGGTAGAAAATATTTAGCAAGGAGTTTTGGTGCTAAATCGCCCCAAGTTCTGATAGATCCAGGTGCTAACGAATTCAACCATATTTAAGCTTTATCTCTCTGTGAAAAAAGAAATAACCTAAGTCTTATGACATCATCTGAAACACCATCGTATTTAAATGTAGCGCACAATTCTATAAAATTGACAAGATGTAAATTTGGATCTTCAGTTGGTGATCTCCCAAACTAATTATTTGATACCATTTGGATACTAGCAGGTTTAAGCTCAAATGAATTAGCCACTACAGTAGGTTTTTGAATACTACAATGAAGTTCATCTATAGTAGGGTTGGTGTAATCTCTTAATGGTCTAAACTCTTGATGAATTTCAACATTTTGATTATTTTGGTCTGCTATTTCTATAATTTTTTTGGATTTTTCAAAATTTATAATTTTTTTTTTCTAATTTTTATAGTAGTTCTTTCTAATTCAGAATCGTAGGGCACTAGTCCTTCAGAACCTGAACTACGCCAACCTGAACTACGCACACACTATCTTAAAATTAAATAAATAAAACAAAATAAAATAAGATAAGATAACTTAAAGTTTAAATAAGACTTTCTAAAAATAGAAATTTTAAAAATAGAAATTTTGCTTTCGATTCCCTAGCAACGGTGCTAAAAACTTGATCCCTCTTGATACTTCTAATATGCAAAATACAACAATAATTCAAATTATATTTCACTTATATTTCCTTACTTTACAACAAAACCAAAAACTCGATCCTAAAGAAAAATCGATCCTAAAGAAAAATAAAAACCAAAAACTCGATCCTAAAGAAAAATAAGAATTTAACTTTTAATTTATATATATTGGGTATCGTTATAAGTATAGTATCGTTATCAAGTAAAATAGGACTTTTTGATTAAGTCCTAAATATTTAACCCACAGGGAATTTATACAATATGCACTTTTAGAAAACTTTCTATTTTTAAAAAGATAATTACTTAAACTGAATATATTTTGCAGTAATAAATATTTTTGATAATTTTAATATTTTTACAAAAATAGTACAAACTTAAAAAGATAACTTGAGTTTTTGTAGAAGAAAAGCACTAAATATGAAAGTATCTTTCTCCTTATCATGAATCAATAATAAGTATAGGAATTATGTTGTGGAAGTATGCTTATTGTGTTGTGTCAAATAGGAGCAATAATATTCTTTACCCTTACTAGAGATGCTACAAAGAACATTGGCTAATTTAAAGTTTGAATAGTTCTAAAGACCGTCTAAGCAGGGAAGATACTAGCTCTCACTCTAGAGTTCCCTCAATTCCCTCCACCTGGGGGCTAACATCTCGTATCAAAACCAAAAGCAATAAACTAAGTTGGGGGCTTTAACGTGTCACTTTAAAGTCCTCTAACTCTACACCCTTCAATGAATATTTCCCTATTTTATTACACTCAATCATATGAACTACATTCTCATTTATACAACCTCATGTGATTCTTTCCAATTGTTGACCGAGACAATACCATCCCGGTTCTTACATGTTCTCACAACAGATTTAAACATCTGGATTGGCCAAATCAAGAAGTAAATGAGGTGCACGAATTTAAATCATCAAAACTTCTTCCAACATTAAACATCAATACTCTCCACAATTTCCATCCAAAAATTAATAACTTATCATTTTAAGAAGAAAGATAAAGAAAACTACTCAGAATCCATGGAGAAAATAAAACCACACTTTAGTTTAAAAGTAGAAATCATTGTCAAACCAACAACAAGTCTCAATTAAAACCAAAAGTAGTCTCAAAACAAAAATATAAAAACTTATCACAAGTTCTCCACCAAACTCTTGAAGTTCCTTTGAATCTCTTCTTTTTACAATCACTCAAAATAAACTAACAAAAAGGATAAAATAAAAGTAAAAGTGGTGCCTGAAAATCTCTCTGAACTAACTCCTCAAATGAGAACTTTCAAAACTTTCCAATACTTTCAGGACTCTTTTCAAAGGCCTCTCTTCTTTCTTTTATAGTTTTCTAAGAGGTGCCTTAGAAACTCTTCAAAATATGTCTAGATTCAATGTATTTTCCTAAGAGATGCATCATTTCGTGATAATTTTGGTCCATGATGGTTACAAGCACCTATTAAGCCAATGGGTGCCTCAAAAACCTCTTCAAAATTTGCAAAAACCTACTTTACTTGTCTAGTAACTGCCACTGACACTTAAGCACTAGACCTCTAGCGCTTAGGCGTGGTCTTCTTAGGCGTGGCCTTCTCTGTTTAACTGACGCTTAAGCGTAGAATTTGGCGCTTAGGCGCCAAAATTCATTTGCACATTTTTCACCTTTTTGCTCCAAATTTGATCCTTTTTCACTCCTTTAAGCATTTTTCACCTTTTTGTTTGTATCTTCAAGAAAAACACAAAAACACCTTCCATTAAAGCACAATATCTCATAAATAAGTATAAAAATGTGTTTAAAAATACTATATATTTTAGGTGTATCAGTACCTTTTTCACTGGAGGTAATCAACTTGTTCTATATACCACCTGACACCTTATGTTTTTATGCAAATTATAGTCCTACTGAGGCGGAGCTAGACGAGATTATTTCTTACTTGACTGTTGGAAGAGGACTTAGGAAGATCACTAATGAAAGGAGAGTAAATTTTCCAACTTCAAAGTTATGTGCACCTTCAAAGGCCTGGCACTATTTTATTTATGCTTGTCTTCTGCTACTATTTATGCTTGTCTGCTACCAACAAATCATCTCAGTGAAGTGATCAGAGAGAAATTATTGTATCCAGGTTGTATCCAGGAAGGAAAGCTCATCAACATAGAAGCTTTGATTTGTCAGACTATCATCAGTTCCGCCACAGTTGTTACTATTGCAGGTTTGGGATTAGCTTCCTTGATCTTTTCTTTGTGTGAGCAGGCTGGAGTTAAATATGATAGCTGGGAATAAGTTTTGTTACCCCTAAATCCCATCACTAAGGTGAATGTGAAGACTTATTATGAGCATTCTATTTTTGGTTGAAGAGGAGGATTTTCTAGGAGTTATGGAATGGAGACATCTGCTGCTTCTACCTCACGTGCTTCTACATCTAGACCATCTACCTCACGTGCTTCTACATCTAGAGGTGAGTCTACTGAGACCCGAGACACATTATTACAAAAGATGATGGACAATATTAACTTTACTGCTGATAAAGTTGAGAATTTAGAGTGTTTTGCATATCATAATGATAAATATAATAGGAGAAAGAATGATTATGAAGAGAAATTCCACTTGTCTTTGGAGAGCCTAACTAGAGGTGATCTAGGAGTGCAATTTCCTTCATATCCTCGATATCCTGATTATGAACCTGCAGAAAAATAGTATAGCGGTGATTCAGAAGATGGGGAGTAGGACTGAGAGATTTTTATGTTTGTATTATCTTTAGGACTATGTGGTCTTGGTACTGCTACATTTGCATCTGTGTGTTGATTTAGATTATGTGTTGTGTTTTGGATTTTTTTTTAGTGTTGTGATATTTGTGTTAGTTAATATTTTTTTTTTAAATTATAGGGTAGTAATTGTTGTGAGTTTTGTGATTTAGTTAGTTTAGAACTTTACTTAATTCCATGTCTTTTGAAAAGATTAAAAATCTAGCTAACTTAGATCTTAAATTTAAATTTCAGAAAGTGCTACCCTGTATATTTCTTTTATCATGTTCTTGTGCTTGTTTTTATGTTGAGATTGTGAAGTCAAAGTTAGTGTGCTAGTTTTCTTTTATGTGTATACCCACTGCTTAGAAGTCTATTGAATTTCTACATGTTGAGTTAAAATGAAAATATTAGAAAATTTGATCAAAATTAATTTTACTCCTACTTTTTTAGTTTTTCTACTTGTATCGTTAGGGTTTAAAAATTCATGTTAGCATGTTATTTTAAATTTTCACTCATGCTTATATATATCTGATGCTAAAATGTTTAATCTGTTAAAAATTAAAGTTTGGTGGGGATGAAAAATATTTTCAAAACTAGAATTAAATTTGTTCTCAAAGGTGCTACAAGTGAATTTCATTTAAAAAGAAAAAAAAATGATTATGTATATGAAGTTATATTAGGGAAGTAAAATTTGATTTTAGAAATGAGTAAGAAAATTTAGTTGAAAATTTTTAGTAATGAAAAATAAAAATTTAAGTTAAAAGTTTTTAGTGTAGAAAATGTTTAATATAGTGTAACTATTTTTAGTAAGAAAGATTGTATTTTTGAAAAATTTAGATAATTTAAACTTTTATTTTTAATACTTTAATTTCTTTAATTAAAATAATTTTTAAAACAATTATTATATTTTTAAGTAAAAGATTTATATCAAAACTTTGCTTTAGGAAAGGAGAAGTGGAATTCAAAATTACTAAAGGCCTATCCAGATATAGTAATCCTTGCTTGAAAAAGAAAAAGAAAAAGAAAAAGAAAAATAAAAAAAAAATGTAAGGGAGGAGAAGCTTAAGGATTAGTGCCTAATCAAAAGTTGGTACCACATTTGATCTTTTTAAAGTATAAGACTTGAGAAACTCCTAACCTTAGTGATATAATATAGTGAGTAAAATTGTTTAAAATAAAAATTTTTAATTAGAGATAATAAAATAGAAAATAAAAGGATAAAATTCTAAATTTGGAAAATCTACAATATTTCTGAATTAGATAGGAACTCATATTTTCATATTTCTTAACATTAAAAATTTCTAAACTTTAAGTTAATCTCATTTACTGAATATTTTTTCTAAATTGGACTACTATATTTCTAAATCTGAATTTTAGTAACTCCTAAAGAAACTCATATACATATCATACCTATTTAGTTTTTAAAGATTGAAGTGTCACTTGAGGACAAGTAACATTTTAAGTTTGGGGGATTTTGATACACCTAAAATATATAGTATTTTTAGACGCATTTTTATACCTATTTTTGAGATATTGCGCTTTAATGGAAGGTATTTGTGCGTTTTCCTTTCAGGTACATGTAAAAAGGTGAAAAATTCTTAAAGGAGTGAAAAAGGATCAAATTTGGAGCAAATAGGAGAAAATTGGGCAAGAGTGTTTTGGCGCCTAAGCGCCAGATCTGATGCTTAAGCATCGGTTAACCAAAGAAGGTCATGCCTAAGCACCAGAGACCCCACGCTTAAGCGCCAATGGCAGTTATTGGATGAGTAAATTCAATTTTTTGCGAATTTTGAAGAGGTTTTTGAGGCACCCATTGGCTTAATAGGTGGTTACAACCACCATGGACGAAAATTATTGTGAAAGGAGGCATCTCTTGGAGAAATATATCGAATCAAGACATATTTTCAAGAGATACCAATGCACCTTTTGGAGATTTATAAAAGAATGAAGATTGAGTCTTTGAAATTGTGCTTGAAAAGAGAAAGTTTTGAAAGTTCTAGAATTTGGGAGTTAGTTCGGAGAGATTTCAGGCACCACATATTTATTTTATCCTTTTTATTTTAGTTTTTAGATTGAGAGCGTTGTAAAAGAGAAGCGATTTAAAGGAACTTCATGAGTTTGGTGGAGGATTTGAGTTAAGTTTTTATCTTTTATTTTAGACTAATTTTGGTTTTAATTGAGACTTTTTGTTGGTTTAACAATGATTTCTACTTTTAAACTAAAGTGTGATT
>NW_018249546.1:99146-100176 GCF_001263595.1 Phalaenopsis equestris
AACTCTAGAGTGAGAGCTAGTATCTTTCCTGCCTAGCCGGTCTTCAAAACTATTCAAACTTTAAATTAGTCAATGTTCTTTATAGCATCTCTAGTAAGGGTAAAGAATATTATTGCTCCTATTTTGCACAACACAATTTACATACTTCCACAATAGAATTCTTATTACTTATTACTGATTCATGATAAGAAGAAAGATATTTTTCATCTTTAGTGTTTTTCTTCTAGAAATACTCTAGTTATCTTTTTAAATTGTTATTATTCTATCAAAATATTAAAAATACCAGAAGTATTTAAATTTTCATTACTGCAAGAATCATCTTTAGTTTAAAAAATTGTCTTTTAAAAATAGAAAGTTTCTAAAAGTGTAAATTGCATAATCTCCCTATGGGTTCGATATTCAGGTCTTAATCAAAAAGTGTTATATTACTTGATAATGATACGTATACTTGCATAGTATCCCAATATATATAAATTAAAATTTAAATTCTTATTTCTCTTCAGGATCAAGTTTTTGGTTTTGTTGCAAAGTAAGAAAATATAGGTGAAAAATATAATCAAAATTATTGTTATACTATTGCATATAAGCAGTAAGTCGGGATCAGCCGCTAGAAAAGATCACTTTCCTTTACCCTTTCTAGACCAAATGTTGGATATATTGGTTGGGAATAAATATTATTGCTTTTTAGAGAGATATACGGGTTATCATCAAATTCTAATTGCTCCAGAGGATCAAGAGAAAACAATATTTACAAGCCCATATGGAACATTTACTTTACTTTTCATGTCTTTTGGACTATGCAATGCACCTGCAACATTTCAAAAAACAATTTTATAGAACTTTAACAATTTTATAGAACATGGAATGAGAGTGTTTATGGATGATTTTTCTGTATTTGGGACTTCATTTGAGTTATGTCTTAATAATTTAGAAAAAGTTCTGGAAGTATGTGAAAAAGCCAACCTAGTATTAAATTGGCCAACCTAGCAATTTATGGTTACAGGAGGTATTGTGCTTGGGCATAAAATTT
>NW_018249546.1:100194-101431 GCF_001263595.1 Phalaenopsis equestris
ATTTTTCAAAAAGACATGGAGAGAGATTTTGCAAAAATCTAAGTTATAGAAAAATTACCACCACCTACTAATGTTAAAGGGGTGAAAAGTTTTCTAGGACATGCTGGTTTTTACAGGTGTTACATAAAAAATTTTTCAAAAATAACTAAGTCGTTATGCCAAGTTTTACAAAAAGATAAGAATTTTGATTTTGATGAGGAATACATAAAATCATTTGAATCATTAAAGAAAAAATTAGTCACTGCACCTATAATAATACCACCTGACTGGGAAAAACCATTTGAAATAATGTGCGACATTACTGGGAAAAACCATTTGAAATAATGTGCGATGCTAGTGATTATGCTATTGGGACTGTATTAGGACAAAGGCAGACAAAGTTTTTAAAGTTATATATTGTGCTTGTAAGACTCTGAATGATGCTCAAATTAATTATACTACTACTGAAAGAAATTTATTAGCTATTCTTTGTCTTTGATAAATTTAAACCTTATTTAATTGGAACTAAATGTATAGTGCATACAGATCATTCTGCTATTAAATACTTAATACAAAAGAAGGATGCTAAATCAAGATTAATTAGATTGATACTTCTATTGCAAGAGTTTGATTTTACTGTGATTAATAGAAAGGGAAATGATAATTAAATAGTTGATCATTTATCTAAGATAGAAATAGAAATATTAACTAATTTTGTAAATGAAATTTTATAAAATTTCCCTGATGAACAGTTATATAGTATTGATGAAATGGATGTACCGTGGTATGCTGATATAATGAATTATATTGTAAGTGATATTTTACCGCCTGATATGAAAATTCCATAATTAAAGAAATTTATATATGATTCAACAGACTATTTTTGGGATGATCCATATTTATATAAACAATATGAAGATCTAATTGTTAGAAGATGTGCTTTATGAAGAAACTCAACAGATAATTGAAAGATGTCATGATTCTAAATTTGAAGGACATTTTGGAATAAATAGAACTGCATATAAGATTTTTCAAGCTGGATTTTATTGGTCTACTATTTTTAAAGATGTTAATGAATATATTAAAAGTGCGATACATGTCAACGAGTAGGAAATATTTCTAGAAGAAATGAAATGCCTCTAAATTACACATTGGAAGTTAAAATTTTTGATGTGTAGGGATTAGATTTTATAGGACCATTTATGCCTTCATTTGGAAACTTATATATATTACTTGCTATTGATTATATGTCTAAATG
>NW_018249546.1:101930-103167 GCF_001263595.1 Phalaenopsis equestris
GGAAGATTATTCAAAAGAAATTTGAACCTGGACAAGAAGTTATATTATATAATACAAGATTGAGATTGTTTCCAGGAAAACTGAAATTGAGATGGTTAGGACCATTTAAAGTGATTAAAGTCTATCATTATGAAACTATTGCTATTAAAGATCCTAACATTGGAAAGGTGTTTAAAGTTAATGGTCATCGTCTAAAACATTATTATTAAGGGCACATACCTCAATTTAAAGAAGTTTTAATGTTAAGTCAGCCCAACTAAACAAATTGTGTGTTGAGTTGATGAAGTTAAACCAAACGCTCTGTGGGAGGCAACCCATACATATATGTCTATGTATTACTATTTTGTTTGATATGTGTCTTATATATTAGAAGATAATAATCCTAAACAATTGCATTTATTATAAATTAAGTAAAATATTGATATTAGATAAAAAGTTGGAATTAAATTGAATGAAAAATGAAAGTCGCAAAATTTTGGCCACTGGCGCCTACGACGCCCAAGAAAACGAACCTCACTGCCGGCAGTGCCAATCGGGAGCGCCGATGGTGTCAAGAGCGGTTTGACATTTCAAACAATTTTTGGCGGTCTTTGGTGGGATTTCACTCCATAATAAACACCAGGAGGTGTTTTTAAAGTCCTAAAAA
Source organism: Phalaenopsis equestris (assembly GCF_001263595.1). NCBI lineage: Eukaryota > Viridiplantae > Streptophyta > Magnoliopsida > Asparagales > Orchidaceae > Phalaenopsis > Phalaenopsis equestris. The sequence continues at coordinate 102,577 of NW_018249546.1, forward strand.
CTTCCTAGGACGCCTAGAAACTTCCTATTTCTGGATTCCATGGCTTCCAATTCCAGAAATACTTCAGGGCATGGAGTTTTCAATAGAAGAAAGTTTATTATTTTTGATGCGCAGAGATTATACGATAAAGTTATTATGAAAAAGGGATTGATCAAGGAGAGAGGAGTTGTTAATCATGGATTGATCAATCCAAGTGCTCCGGTTGACAAGATCATTTTGCAAAAAAAATGGGAAGTTCTATGTTACACTACCGTAGTGGTTGTTGTGCATGTAGTGAAGGAGTTCTATGCAAATCTACATGGAATTACTCAAGGAGTTAAAGCTGTACCATTTACTCCTGCAAGGATTAATCAATTGTATATGATAGAAAATGTTCCAATCTGTCATTATATAAATTTCATTCCTACATGAGATTTGATGGGAGATGTTTATAATTTTCTGACAAATGAAAGTGATATGTGGAAAGTATGAGATGAAGGATATCTTAGTTTTCTTGCTTCATCACTTAATCCAATTTTGAAGCAGTGGCATTTCTTTATTTGTGCAAAATTACTCCCTACTATGAAGATTAGTAGAGTCACCAAGGAAAGT
>NW_018249546.1:103843-124689 GCF_001263595.1 Phalaenopsis equestris
ATAGGTGTGAATGTGTGATTTGTGAAATGTGTTTGTAAAAAGTGTATTTTCATATATAAAAGTTAGTTTGTTGTTGTTTGTGAAAATAATTGTTTGTGAATGTTTATTTGTGAATTATTGTTAGATAAAAATTGGTGTTCAAAAATACTAAAAAACTTTGGAGTAAATTAAAAGGAAGTTAAAGTTTTGAAAAAATCAAAATAGTGAATTTTGGGCCTTCAGCATCGACGACACTGGCATGGGCGCCAATGGCGCCTTCGACCCGAGAGCAGTAATAACCCTTTAATTCACAATGAATTTTGGAATTTATTCAGATATTTATCAATTTTTTTTAGATTTTTTGTGGCACCTAGATCGAGCAAAAGAAAAATTGAATATGACAAGCAAAAGTTTGTTAGCTTTAAAGCTAGTGCTCGATTTCATAAACTTCAAGAGAAGAAGAAAGTGATTCCAGATTGATGTTTCAAAAATTTGGGAGGAGAAGTTGAACGATTGATTATCGCTCTGTAGTGGGAAAACTTTTGGTATTTTATTGTCGATGCGATAGCTGGTATAGTTATAGAATTTTATGCCAACTTTCTGGAGGCTTCTGATGATTTTGTTTTTGTTAGAGGAAAAAGGGTGGAGTTTACTCCAAGATGGAGTTTACTCCAAGAAAATTTACTCCAAGAAAAATAAATGAGTTTTATTAGTTAGAAGATGTTTATAGATGTGAGTATCATTCATTCTCTGCCATAAATGAGGCTTTAGATGAGGTTATTTCTTTTCTGACTAGTGAGAAAGGGGCTTGGAAAGTAAGGAATGAAGTTAAAGTCAACTTTTTCCTTTCTATGTTAAATGTAGTATCTAAGGCCTGACATTATTTTATTTCTGGGAGGATGATTCCAACAAACCATCATGGTGAAGTGACCAAGGCCAAGGATAGAGGATAGAGCCATCCTAAACTACTGTATTCAGCAAGTGATGGATATAAATGTGGGATCTATCATTTATATGAACACTTGATCTATTGCTTTAGGAGAAACCACTGGTGGATTTTCCCACCGTGTTCTTATTTATACACTTTGTGAGCATGCAGGAGTTGATTTCAGACCTGTGAGGAGAGGATTGAAGTGAGGAGAGGATTGAGCCTCAGGAGGATTGAGCCTCAAAGACTGATTGGGCCTGCAAACACTAAGACTTAAGAGTCACATGTTGTTTGGAGATCTGGAAGTAAGGCTAGGGATATTCCTTCTACTTTTAGGACCCCCTAGGACCCCTACTTTTAGTGAGCGCACTTCAAGTGAACCCAGTAATAGGGAGTTATTGGACTATATGATGATTCAGTAGGGAGATATTTTGAGGATGGATCATAGGATGCAAAACTTGGAGGCCAAAAATGCTCATACAGATGATCTAATTTGCCAGAAGTTTGAATATGATGATGCTTTAGTGAAATACCTGAGGGGTGATCATACAGTTCAGTTCCATATTCATCCTGTTTATAATCCATATCAGCATCAGAAGTTAGATGCTAATGATGAAAAAGATGATGACTGGTGATCATTTTGTTTGTTTTTTGTTTGTGTTATACTTTGTGATTGTATTGTTTATTTTGTGATATTGTTGAAACTCTGTTGTTATGTTATAATGTGAAACTTATAATGTGAAACTGTAATGGAGTAAAACTGTTTTCATTTTTAGAATTTAGTTTAGTTTTGTTGTTAGTTTCAGCACTTTGTTATATGTATTTTAATTAACTCTTTCTCAGCAAATTTTATATATATTATGTGAAATTTAATGTTTTAAGCCTTATAGTTTTTCATATTAGCACCTGTAGTATTTTAGAATTTATTTGTAAAAATCAGAATCTTCAACAGGTATGAATTTTTTTTATGTATTTAATTCTTTCATTAACCCTTTTATTTTTAAAGTTCTTCATTTAAATCTTTTTAATAAATTTAAGTTTGGGGGGGAGAAAAATTATTTTAAAAAAAAGAAAAGAGAGAACTTAATTTTATTTGTCCTCACTTAACTATTTTAAAAAATTTTAAATTTAACATGACCTTTGGTATTAGGGGTTAACTTTGGATAACTATATTTATGTTTCTAAATATATAGTAAATTTAAGTAAAAAATTTTTCAATAATAAAGGTTAATTCTAGAGACTAAGATATTTAGTAAAAGAGAATAAGACTATGTTTTTCTATTTTAAGTAAAGGAATTTGTATTTGTAAAGTATTAAAAATCTTAAAAGATTCATGTAAAAAGAAAAGAATTAAACTTATGTAATTTTTAAGTTAATATAAATTTGTTAAGTGAAGAAATGTAAATGGTTTTTAAATTTAAGAAGAGGATAGTGAAGTTCAAAATTATTTAAGACTATCCAGATATAGTAATCCTCACATACATAAAAGAAAAGATAAGAAGAAAGAAAAGAAAAAGGAGATTAAAAATGATCTTGAAAAATAAAAAAAAATAGAAAAAAATATGTGGGAAGAAGTTTTAGGAGATGCCTAATTAAAAATTGGCTTCACTTGAATCAACTTAAGAAAAAAGACTTGGACACATTTTCTAAACTTTTTATTTGAATATTTGTTTAATAAATAATAAAGTTTTATGAAGTTCTTTTTCATATAAATTTTCTAAGTGAATTTAATATGAAAAATTGTAATTTTTCTTGAAAGAAATAGAGGATAAAAAATCTTAGACTTAATTACTAAATATCCTAGCACAAATATCCTAGCACCAAATATCCTAGCACCTTTAGTATTAACTGAAGTTGTTTTGAATTTTTCTTCAAGTTATACTATTTTGTTTAGAGAAATTAAATATGGAAGTCTATAAGTTAAATTCTTTACCATAAGTCATATTTTTATATAGTAGAGGATTTACCTAAGGACAAGTACCATGTAAGTTTGGGGGATTTGATACACCAAAAATATATGCATTTTTAGACCCATATTTTATACTTATTTTTGGTGATGTTGTACCTTAATGGAAGGTATTTTGATGTTTTCTTGCAAAGTTGTTGATTTTTAGGACTTAAAGCAAAAATAAGCAAAAAGGATGGAATTTGGAGTCAAAATGATGTTTTTGAAGAAGTACTCAGCACTGACCGAGCCAAGGGCAGTGCCGACGGTGCAGAACAAAAAATAGCTAAACTTTTTACTCAGCGTCGACGACGCCAAAGGCGGTTCAGGCCCTGTTTCTAGAAGGTTCGATATATTTGAATGATTTTCAAAGAGTTTTTGGAGGCACCTCTTGGAGAACCGACCTTGGGCTTTATTTGGGCCGAAAATCATCACGAAGGTGACTGCTTTTCGCTCTAAGAAGTTCCACCACGCTCCATTTTCTCCATTCTTAAAAATTTATTTTTATTCCACCACCATATTGGAGTCCATGAGTGATTTTTCTTTTATAATTTAGAGTGTGTGGTGGGATTTAGTGTGAAACTTTCTGTAAGAGAGTTGGAGAAGGAGAAAAGTGAGAGATATCTTCTTCCTGCATTTCTAAGGAAAGGCTACAAGGGATTTGCTTTGAGAAAGAGTTTCAGATAAGTTGTGTTTATTTATTAGTGTTGTATGAACTTTCTTTTATATATTAAATTTGTGTTTTGTTGTGTCTTTCTCCTGAAGTTTGAGTAGTTTACTTTATCTTTCTCCCTACTCTAAGATATGGTGAAATGAAGAGATAATATGATTTGCCAATATTAAAATATAAAATAAATTGTGATGATTTTTCAACTCTGAACTTAATTTACATTTCGATCTAGCCAATTGAATTTTTAAAATATGTTGTGAAACATATGATCCGGGAAATGGAGTATGAGTTCTACACCAGAGTAAGGATCACATTTGATTTCATGGAGGAGAAATTCATTCATGGAATTAAGTGCAAATAAATAGGGAAATATTCTTTGTTGGGTATAGAATTGGAGAATCTTTAGGGTGACAGACTAAAATCACCAATTTGGTCGTAGTGTTTAAAAACTAAAGCGAGAGTCAGCCTTCAGGTGAAGGGAAGTGGGAGCTCTTGAGTGGGAGCTGGTATCCTCCTAGCCTAGCCATGGATTTAGGGACTAAACCTAGGATTAGCCAATGATTCTCTGTGCACTGTATCAGGGTAGAGAATTATACTTGCCCCTGTTTGGCACAATACATATTATAAACATTTATCTCATCTCAGTTCACCAGAACCTCATTGTAGTGGGAAGGATGCTTTTTCACATAAGAAATCTTCATTACATAAACATAGTTAGTATATTAGTATTTACTTTTTAAACTTTGCATTTCTATTTTGCTAATAGTTAAGTACTTTAGTTTTGAGAACATCTCAACATTCAAAATTAGTGACGGTGATTTCATTTGATTTTCTGTAAATTTCCTAGTAAATTTTATCATTACCAATTTGTATCTTCCCTGTGGGATTGATATTTGGGGCTTAAATAGAAAGTCTTCTATTACTTGATAACGATACGTATACTTGAGTAGAATCACATTATTAATTTCCAATAATTATATATATATATTACACAACTTACTTTTCATATAAGGATCAAGTTTTTGGACAACTTCATAAATCCTTACATATAAAAAATCAGGATCAAGGATCAGCCCTGGGTTTGTAGTTCTCGTCCATATGAATTTTATGCATAGAAATTGAAGAATTGGTTCCTTTAATATCAGCAACTGTCCATTCAAAGGCTTTCTTATAATTCTTCAAAGTTTCCATTAAACTCACTTTTTCTTCTATAGTTAATTCTGAGGAATTATAACCGATAATGTTGAGGAATCACCTAAAAAAACATATTTTAAATGTTCAAAAAATAACTTCAATACAAGTTCAGGAGTTTTTCAATCGATAGATAACAAGATTAATTTTTTTTCTATTGTGTCCAAAACTTCAAAAATTTCTCAAACATAATTCAAATCTTTCTTATAAAAAGCTTTAAATTGATCTAATTTCTCTTCTTTCTCTTATTCCAGCTCTTTCATTTCAGATTTCTCATCATAAGTTGTTTTAAAATGGAATTCACTCAAATATTTTATCACATTCATTCTAGAACATTCATCATTTTTACCTTTTGTAGGGTACTTCATTAATTTGGAGATATTAAAAGTAACTGTTTGATCATTGACGCACATAGTTAATTCCCATTTCTGTACATCTATCATTGCTCTTCTCTTTTCCTGATGCTAGGAAAGGTCTCCCCAAAATGATAGGTATCTCTTTATCTTCCTCCATATCTAGTGCAATGAAATCAATAGAAAAGATAAATTGATCCACTTTCACTTAAGCATCTTCTATAACTCTCTCAGGATATGTTATTGAGTGATCTGCTAACTGCAGAGTTACAGTAGTAGGGGATATTTCTCTAAATCCCAATATCTTAAATATTGATAATGGCATAGGGTTAGTGCTTGCACCTAAATCACATAAAGCTTTCCAAAAAAAAAATTTATCTCATATTGCACATGGAATTGTAAAGCTACCAGGATATTTAAGCATTTCAAGAAGCTTTTTCTAAATTATATCACTACACTCTGCATTAAGTGCAACAGTCTCGTTATCCTTGAAATTCTTTTTCTTGTTAATAATATTATTCATAAACTTCATATACCTTGGCATTTGTTCAAAGGTATAAGGAAATGGAATATTAATTGAAAGCTTCTTAAAGATTCCCATAAATTTTGAAAATTTTGAAAATTTTTTATCCAACTTTTGTTACTGAAGTTTCTAAGGAAATGGAGGTGGTGGTTTTTCCAAGTCAATTTTAAGTGGAGAAATAGGTCTCTCTAAACATTTTGGAGCGTCCTCTTCAGGCTCTTCAATTGTTTCTCTCTCTGCTTCAATCTCCTTTTGAACTCTACCTTCCAATTCACTTCTACTTCTAAGTTGAATGGCTTTTACTTGCTCTTTATTTTGGTCTTTTGGATTTACTTTTGTATTAGTAAGAAGTGTTCCTTAGGATCTATTACTTAATGATTTTGCTATTTGTCTCAATTGATTCTCAATATTTCTAATTGTAGCCCCTTGACTTTGCAACTGATTTCCCATTTGTAACACCACTTCTTCTATAGACAACTTTTTCTCCTTGAATTGTGGATTACTGTTGAAACCTAGAGGATAAGTAGATCTATAATTTCTATTACCTTGGTTGTTCCAGCTTTCCAATGGGTTTACTTTGTTGTTCCCCTATTGCTGATTATTACCACCCGAAGTATTATTCTAGTTAAAGTTAGGATGGTTCTTCCAATCTGGGTTATTATAGTTTGAATATGGGTTATTCTGCTTGTTGTTTATGGCATTGAAAGTTTTTAATGATGCTTTAGAATCTACCATTTAGCCTAATGAATTCTCTTCAATCATTGCAACTGGTTGAAAAAAATTCATTCCAAATTAGTCTAACTTTCTTAAAGTTATAGTAACTTGATTTGTCAACATTGCAAAAGCATAAGATTCATGAATATTGGCTACTTTCTTATGATTTTACCTCTTTGAAGATTTACCAGAAGGCCATTGATGATTATTAGTAGTCATCTCATCAATTAAAGCATAAGCATCATGAAATAATTTTGACATCAATGAACCACCACCAACAACATCAATAATAGTTCTAGAAGATCCAGCTAATCCATTGTAAAAAGTTTGAATTATTAATCAATCTGGTATAGCATAGTGTGGACCCTTTCTCAGTAGTTCTTTAAATCATTCTCATGCTTCACAAATAGATTCCCCTTCAAACTAACAAAAATATGTAATATCATTTCTAAACTTCACATTTTTTTATGGTGAAAAATATTTAGCAAGGAATTTCTGTGCTAAATTACCACAAGTTTTGATAGATCCAGGAGTTAACGAATATAACAATATCTTAGACTTATCCCTCAATGAGAAGAAAAAGTTTAAGACTTGTAGCATCATCTGATACACCATCATATTTAATGTAGCAAAAAATTCTAGAAAATTGTCAAGATGTAAATTTAGATCTTCAGTTGGTGCTCCCCAAAACTGATTATTTGAAAAACTGATTATTTCTGATTATTTGATACCATTTGGATAATAACAAGTTTAAGTTCAAATGAATTAGCTACTACAATAGGTTTTTTAATACTACAAAGAAGTTCATCCATTGTACATAATCACTTAAAGGTCTAAACTCTTGATCAGCATTTTGATGATTTTAGTTTCCTTTTCTTAAATTTTTTGATCTTTTTCTATATATCTTTTTTATTTTTCTAATAGTTCTTTCTAATTCAGAATCGTAGGGCACTAGTCCTGTTGAACATAAACTACGCATACATTACTATGAACACATAAAATAAAATCATACAAACAAAAACTTTACATAAAAATAATACTACAATATAATAAATCTAAAAATTTTAAAAAGACTTTTTAAAAATATAAATTTGCTTTCTAAAAATTTCTTCAAAAATCTTATATTTTGGTCCCCGGCAACGGCTCCAAATACTTTAGCACAATTTTATATGTTAATACGATATACTCGGCTATATTATTAATTTTTCCTTACTTATAATTCTTACTTTACAACGATGACTAAGACTTGATCACCAACAATAGCTAGGAAAATGCTTGACTTTGAAGCAAATAAGAATGCAATTATTATATTAATTTATGGGATACTACGCAAGTAAACGTATTGTTTTCAAGTAATATAGGACTTTTTTATTAAGCCCCGAATATCGAACCCACAGGGACAAAAGACAATATGAAATTAAAATTAGAAGAAAGTAGATAACAAATTCTACTTAGAAAATATTCTTACTCAAACTTTAGATGTTATAATAGGAATGAAAATTCAATTCTTTTTATAATTTTTTTATAATTGAAAGTAAAGTAAACAACTAGCTAAACTTAACTAGATATTTTTAAAAAGAATGAAATATAAATAAAATATCTTTTTTCTTATCATGAATCAGTAATAAGTATAGGAATTATGTTGTGGAAGTATTCAAATTCCGTTTTGCTAAGTAGGAGCAAAAATAGTATTTACCCTTACTAGTGATGTTATAAAGAACATTGGCTAATTTAAAGTTTGAATAGTCTTGAAGATGGGTTAGGAATGGAAGATACTAGCTCTCACTCTAGAGTTCCCTCTTCTCCCTCCACCTCGGGACAAAAACCTCATATAAAAACCTAAAATTATAAATCAAATTGGGGGCTTTAGCCTATCACTCTAAAGTCCTCTAAATCTACACCCTTCAAAATCTACACCCTTCTTTATTTCCACTCAATCATATGAGTTACATTCTCATCCATACAATCTCATGTGATTCTTACCATTTTTTGACTAAGATAATACCATCTCGGATCTTACATGTTCTCTCAACAAATATTAACTTCTTAATTGATCAAATCAAGAAGTGAATGAAGTACTACGTTTAAAATCATCACAACTTATTCCAACATTAAAGATTAATACTTCACACAACTTCCATCAAATACTTAATCACTTATCATTTTAAGGAAAAAGATAAAGAGAACTACTCAGAATTCATGAAGAAAGAAAACACAACCATTCATGAAGAAAACACAACCACACTTAATTTTGAAAATAGAAATCATACGAACAAGAAAGAAGTCTAAATTAAAACCAAATGTAGTCACAAAGATAAAAAAACTTATCTCAAATCCTCTATACTGAACACTTGAAGTTCTTTTGAATATTTTCCTTCACTTACAATACAAAGTACAACTCAAAATAAACATAAAAGGGGGTGGCAGCAACATGTGTGGGAGGAAGGTTGGAAAAAATCATAGGAGGGTGTGGAATGGGCTCCTTCAATCTAATCCAAGTCTTCTTTTATAATTTTTCAAAAGGTGCCTTGGTGTCTCTTCAAAGTATTTCCACATTCAATGAATCTTCCAAGAGTTACGTCTTTTCAAAAGCCAATTGAATATATTTTCATGTCCATGAACTATTTTCCACATTTTCACCAAGGGTTGATTCAAACACCACTTCAAAAAATCATCTAAATTCATTGAATCATCAAGTAACTACTTTTGGCACTTAAGCTCGAGGTACTTGGTTTTTAGGCGCGGCCTTCTTGATTTTACTAGCACATAAGCGCCAGTTTTAAGCATTTAGGCACCACATTTCTTTTACACACCTTCTTTATTTTTGCTCTAAATTTTATCCTCGTTCACTCCTTTCACCATTTTTCATCCATTTGATTGTACCTAAAAACAATCAAATACCTTCCATTAAAGTGCAATATCTCAAAAATAGGTATAAAATTGTGTACATAAAGTCTATATATTTTAGGTGTATCAATATGTTCTTACCACAATAAATGGTCTTGACCACCTGGATTTAAGTTTTCCTAAACATAATTTCAATATTTAATTATAAAGCAATACTTCTTATCCAGGCTTAAGATGTTTTTTCAAAATTTTCTGATCATGCCTAAATTTTGTTTTCTCCTTATAAATTTTGGCATTCTCATAAGCTTTAATTGCAGTAGTCTCTTTTCTCTAGCATCTTTCAAATTATAATTAAACTCTTAAATTTCCTAGTAAATTTTATATTCTAATTCAACTGGCAAGTGACATGTTTTTCCGTATATGAGCCTATATGGTGTCATTCCTATAAGTATTTTATAAGCAGTCTTATAGGCCCATAAAACATTATCAAGTCTAGTAGACCAATTAGCCCATTTAGGATTAACCATTTTTTTCCTAATATTCTTTTAATTTTTATATTGGATACTTCTGCTAAACCACTGGTTTGAGGATGATAAGCTGTGGAAATATGATGCTTAATCCCAAATTTTTGAGTTAATGTTTCAATTATTCTATTCCTAAAATGACTTCCCCCATCTCTAATAATAACTCATGGCATTTTAAATCTTATGAAAATATTATTTCTTAAAGATTTTGCTATGCTTTGAACATCACTGCGAGGTAAGGAAATTGCTTCAATCCACTTATAAACATATTCCACAACTTTTAAAATATAAATTTTTCCAAAAGATGGTATAGATGGTCCCATGAAATCAAATCCCAAAACATCAAAGATTGCAACCTCAAGAGTAAAATTTTGGGTCGTTTCATCTCTTCTAGAAATATTGCCTACCCTTTGACATCGATCACATATTTTTATATAATTGTTAACATCCTTAAATAAAGTATGCCAATAAAATCCAGATTGTTAAAATGTTAGATGTAGTCTTATGCACTCCAAAATGTTCCTCAAAATCTGATTTATGACATTTTTGAATAATTTCTTGAGTTTCTTCTAATGGTACATATCTTCAAATAATTAAGTCCTTGCATTGTTTATATAAATAAGGGTCATCCCAAAAGTAAGATTTTGAATCATGAATGAATTTTTTAATTTGATGGCTATCAAATCCATAAGGTAAAATATTATTAACCAAGTAGTTCACTATATCAACATACCACAAAATTTGCCATTCATTAATCCCATATATAGTTGTTCATCATGAAAATTTTCATTTATTTCATCATCAAAGTTAACTATTTATATCTTTCTCATTTTCTTGTTCAAGCCTTGATAGATAATCGACTATTTGATTATCAGTACCCTTCCTATCCACGACTTGAAAATCAAATTCTTGCATTAGAAGGAACCATCTAATTAATCATGTTTTTGCATCCTTCTTCATCATTAAATACTTAATAATTGAATGATTAGTATGAAAAATATATTTAGTTCCAATAAGACAAGATTTAAATTTATCAAAAGCAAACACTATAGCTAATAATTTATTTTCAATGGTAGTACATTTAATTTGAGCTTCATTAAGGGTTTTACTAGCATAGTATATCACTTTGAATATTTTATCATATCTCTGTCCTAAAACAACCCCTATAGCAAAATCACTAGAGTCACACATTAATTCAGAAGGTTTTGTCCAATCAGGTGAAACAAGAACAGGTGTAGTGATTAGTTTCTTGTTTAATAAGTTAAAGGCATAAAGGCATTCATCATTAAAAACAAAGTTGGCTTCTTTTTCTAAAAGTTGACATAAAGCCTTAGAAATTTTTGAAAAATCTTTAATATAACGTCTGTAGAAACTAGCTTGTCCTCGAAAATTCCTTATTCTCTTCACATTCATAGGTGGTGGGAATTCAACAATAACTTGAATTTTTTTTGGATCAACATCAATGCCTTTTTCAGAAATTTTATGCCCTAACATTAATCGTCCTGCAACCATAAATTAGAATTTTTTCTAGTTTAGAACAAAATTTATTTCTTCACAACATTTTAGAACTCTTAATAAATGATCTAAACATAAATTGAAAGAAGTCCCAAAGGCTGAGAAATCATCCATAAAAATTTGAATTCTTTTTTTAAATAAATCACAAAAAATGACAACATACATTTTTGAAAAGTTATGGGGGCATTACATAATCCAAATGACATTCTTTTAAAAGAAAAAGTTTCATAAGGACTAGTAGAAGCCGCTCTCTCTTGATACTTAGGAGCAATAGCTATTTGGTGGTATCCAGAATATTCATCCAAAAAGCAAAAATAATGGTGTCATGCTAATTTATCCAACATTTGATCCAAAAGAGGTAAAGGAAAAATGGTCTTTTATAGTGGCGGCATTTAATTTTCTATAATCAATACATATTCACCATCCAATAACTTGGCTTATTGGATTTAATTCATTTCTTTCATTTTCAACCACAGCCACTCCTCCTTCCTTAGGAACATAATAATAGGACTAAACCAAGTGCTATCTGAAATTGGATAAATAATCTCAACATCCAACCACTTAAAATTTCTTTGTTAAATACATTTTTCATTATAGGATTCAATCTCCTTTGAAGATTAGCCCTAGGCTTATGGTTATCTTCCATCAAAATTTGGTGCATACATATTGAAGGACTGACTCCTCTAATATCAGTTAATGTCCATCCAAAGCCTTTTTTATGATACTTTAATATTTGTAATAATTAATCTTATTGTTCTACATTTAAATCTAAGGATATAATGACTGTTAATTTATATGAGTTCCTTAAAAATGCATACTTTAAATAAGTAGGTAAGACTTTCATCTCAAGTTTAGGAAGTTTTTCAATAGATGAAATTAGGGGTATACTATTTTTTTGTAATATCTAAAATTTTATATGTTTTTCTAAACATAATTTGAATCCTCAGTAATCATTTCATGCAATTCATCTTGAGAATCTCTTCCAGTCTCAACTTGTTGTTCTTCTTCTGAAATGACTTCATCTTTTTTATCTAATATAACTTCACATCTGTTGTGAAAATGATTAACAATCATATGATCAATGATATCCATTCTGTAACATTTTCCATCAAGATACTTCATTTCATAATTTGAATCCTCAGTAATCATTTCATTTGATTCATCTTGAGAATCTCTTCCAGTCTCAGTTTCTTGTTCTTCTTCTGAAATGACTTCATCTCTTTGATCCAATATAACTTCACATCTGTTGTGAAAATGATTAACAATCAAATCATCAATGATATCCATTATGTAAAATTTTTCATTAAGATACTTCATTTTTTAAGCACATTAAATGAACTTATTGTTTATTCAATCTCATTGCTAATTCCCCTTTTTGCACATATATCATTGTTCATCTGGTAGCAAGGAAGGGTCTCCCCAAAATAATAGGAATTTCTTTATCTTCTTCCATATCTAATATAATAAAATCAACAGATAAGATAAATTTATCCACTTTAACCAGTACATCTTCTATAACCCCTTTAGGATCAGTGATAGATTGATCCGCTAATTGTAAGGTTACATTAGTGGGAGAAATATCTCCTCAACCTAACCTTTTGAATATAGATAGTGGCATAAGGTCAATGCTCTCTCCTAAATCACATAAACTTTTTCCTCAAATTTTTTCTCCAATTGCACAAGGTATGGTAAAGCTATTAAGATCTTTAAATTTTCGAAGAAGCTTTTTCTAAATATTGCACTACATTCTTCACTAAGTGCAATAATCTAATGATCTACAAACTTCCTTTTTTATTTAAAACTTCTTTCATAAATTTTGCATAATTTGGTATTTGTTCTAAAGCCTCGGCAAAAGGGATATTAATTGTAAGCTTCTTGAATATTTCAAAAAAATTTGAAAATGTTTTATCCAAATTCTGTTGTTTAACTCTTTGTGGAAAAGTTAGTGGGGGTCTTTCTAAATTAAGCTTTCTTGGAGAGTTAGGTGTTTCTGCTTCCTTAGGAATAATTTCTTCAAGTCTCTTAATTTCTTCAACTTCTCTCTCAACTTCAATTTCTCCAACATTTAATTCCTTTCCACTTCTTAATTGGACCACTTTAACTTGCTCTGGTTCTTTAATTTTATCTTTAGGATTGATCTCTACATTATTAGGAAGTGTTCCCTAAGGTTTGCTGCCAAGTGCGTTAGTAATTTGTCCCAGTTGATTCTCCATATTTCTAATAACAACACTTTTACTTTGTAAATGATTACCCATCTGTAACACCACTTCTTTTATAGAAGACTTCTTCTCCTTAACTTATTGATTAAATCTAGGAGGATAAGTAGGTTTAAAGTTAACACTACTCTGATTATTCCAATTTTCCAATGAGTTTACTTGAGCATTCCCCCATTCTTTACTTCCACCACTAGGATTGTTGTTCTAATTGAAGTTAAGATGGTTTTTCCAGCCTGTGTTTTAATAATTAGAATATGGGTTATTGGGTCTGCTGATAACATTTATAGTTTCTAATGAAGTATGAGAATCAATCATTTGTCCTAATGAATTTTCTTCAGCCATTTGGGGTGTTGCAGAAAAACTGAATCTAATTTGGTCTGTCTTCTTAAATAATGCAGCAACTTGACATGAAATCATTAAAATAGCATTATTATCATGAATACTAGATACTTTTTTAGTATTTACCCTTTTAGAAGGCTGCTAAAATTTATTTGCAGTCATTTCTTCAATTAATGAATAAACTTCATCAAAGGGTTTAGACATTAATGAACCTCCAGAAGAAGCATCTATAATAGATCTAAGGGATCCTACTAAACCATTATAAAAAGTTTGATTGATTAACAAGTCTAGAAAAGCATGATGTGGACACTTTCTAAGGAGTTCCTTAAATCTTTCTCAAGCTTCATATATAGACTCTCCTTCATACTGAGTAACTCTCCTCATATATAGACTCTCCTTCATACTGAGTAAAAGAAGTAATATCAATTCTAAGCTTCGTAATTTTTTAAGTTAGAAAATACTTAGCCAAATATTTTTCAGCTAAATCTCCCCAAGTTATAATAGATCCAGGCGCTAACAAATTTAACCACAGCTTAGCTTTATCCCTTAATGAAAATGGAAAAAGTCTAAGTCTAACGACATCATTTGATATGATATCATATTTAAATGTAGTACACAGTTCTTAAAAACTAGCTAAATGTAAATTGGAATCCTCATATAGTGTTCCTCCAAACTAGTTATTTTTTACCAATTGTATAATTGAAGGTTTAAGTTCAAATGAGTTAGCCTCTATAGTAGGAGTTTGAATACTTAAATTAACTTAATCTACTACAGCATTTGTATAATCCCTTAAAGGTTTTTGTAAATTATGATGTTCATTTTTAGCAGTGTGAATTTCAATATTATTTTGCAATTTATTTGTCATTTCTTGAGAATTATGAAGTCTTCCTTATTTTCAAATTTTTCTAATAGTGACACGCCTTAAAAATGCTTGATTTTTTCATATACATTTTAAGCTTAATTTTAATGATATTGCTCTTTAAAGGAAGGTATTTTGCATGTTTTTGGTTTTCAGTACAAGAAATGGACTTTTGGAGAAAAAGAAACAAAAACGGTGCAAAGAAAGGACTTTTGGAGAAAAAGAAACAAAAACGGTGCAATTTGGACAAAAACTAGCAAGAAATGAAATTTTGCTCTATCACATTTCGATAAGTCTTTCGATGCTTAATCTCTTTTACACTTCTTACATATTTTTGAATGAGATTACACTTTAAAGGAAGGTTGTTTTCATGCTTATTTTGTAGGGCTATCTGTTAGGAACACAACGCAACTACAATGGGGTGAAACGGAGCTAAAAGGAAGCCAAATAGAGCGAAACGGTGGAGCTGCACAGTCTGCTCGCCGACAGCGCCCAAAATGGCGCCGACTGCGATTTACCCAAGAAGACCGAAAAATGACAGAAAATCTCACCGACGGCGCCCTCTAACCCGCCGACGGTGCCCGAGACGACAATAGACCGACTTTTGACGGTTATGGGACGAAATTCAACGTATTTAGACTCTTTTATAAAGGTTTCTTGTGACAACTCTTCAAACTTCATCCCCAAACTTTAAAAGAATGAATTTAGGTTAGAAAAGTGGCGGTTTTTAGGATTTTTTGTGAGAGGAATGTTAGGAAAAGTGTGGAGAAAGTTTAGAGTTTTTAGAATAGGAGTAGAAATGTAGATTTCTACCCTTTTGGAGAAATTGGAGAGGAGATTTTGAGAGAATTTGTAAGGAGATATTCTAGCATTGCATGAATCGGCGGGAGACTTTGTGCGAGAGATATTCGTCTTTCTTTCAAAGGAAAAAAACTAAGTATTGTGTTCTTCATTATCTTTTGATTTTTGTAAACACTTATTTAGTGGATTTGCTTTGGTTAAATGAAGTTTTCGTTGTGTTTTCTTCATGCTTTATGATTGGCTACTCTTACACTTTCTTCTTCTTTGGAAATAATGGCATGAGAAGATTATGCCATTGTTTTCACTTTACTTTTCTTTCAAAATGAGCAGAATTCATGTTTAGGATTTTGGGATGCTTGTTAGAAGAAGTTTTAATCATAAATTTGATGGTTTTTACTTGCACTTCATTTACAATGATTGGCTACTCTTACACTTTCTTCTTCTTTGGAAATAATGGCATGAGAAGATTATGCCATTGTTTTCACTTTACTTTTCTTTCAAAATGAGCAGAATTCATGTTTAGGATTTTGGGATGCTTGTTAGAAGAAGTTTTAATCATAAATTTGATGGTTTTTACTTGCACTTCATTTACATTATAACTAGGGCCCGTTGTAGTGCTAAAATTTGTTGTAATTTCATTGATCCGAAAGGGCGGTGTAATTCTCAACAAAGTGGAATGACCGCAACTTTATATATGCTTAAAAATATAAGATAAATATGGACATAATAATATTCAATAATTGTAAAGTCACACTTATCAACGCAAGTATATGTATCGCTCAAGTAATATAGGGCTCTAATGGAGTCCTAGATATCGATCCCATAGGGAGTAAGTTTAGAACTATGAACTAAGATTTTAGAAAAAATAATACTTTAATCACAACAATGAAGTTCAATTTGCTTATATGTCACTAATAGGAAATTGCAATAAATATGTAATTTTAATAACTATTAAATAATGAATGATACTAATGAAGGTTTAAATGTGATATTCAAAATATAACAAAGCATCCTTCCCCTTGTCAAGAAATTATAGTGAATGTATAAAGTGAATTAGTTCAAATTATATTATGCCAAATAGGAGCATACCTATTCTTTACTTTTTGGTCCAGGCATAAAGAACATTGACTAATCCTACGCTTGTTTACTGAATCTGCAACTAGGCTGGGAGGATATCGGCTCTCACTTCGGAGCTCCCACGTTTCCCTCGCCTGAGGGCTAACATCTACACTTCAGCACCCAAACAATAGGACCGAATTGGGGATTTTAGTCTGTCACTCTAAAATCTCCAATTCTACGCTTGATAATATTATTTCCTATTTATTTGCACCCAACTTCCAAGGGCTTTCACCTCCCTGAATCTTACATGTAATCCTCACTTTAGTTGTACAACTCAACATATTAACAAATCAATTGGCCATATTGAAAGTAAATTAAGATCGAAGTGAAAAGATCATCACAATTTCTTAAACATTTTCATGGCTTCACCAATTCAAATCACCATTTCACAAATCTCAAGACAAGGAGAAAGACAGAGAAAACTACTCAGATCTCATGGGGAAAACACAACAAAACTCGGAATTCATATATAAAATCAAAGTCATACAAACTACAACAAGTAAATAATTTATCTCTAATTTCTCCCTAAGAACACTGCTCGAAGTTCCTCTAAATCTCTTCCTTTCCTTACACCACACTGAATTCTTCTTCGAAGCAGCAAGGAGGAAGAAATCTCTCACTTTCCCTCCACTCTTACAATCTCTCAAAGAATTCCTCACAATTTATACACACTATTGAAACCTTTCTAACCTCCAGGAACTCTCTCTAGCACTTCTTCTTTTAAATTTTCGGCCAAAACATTCTTTTAAAGTTGTGGATGAGCTTTCCCAAGAGTTGCATAAGCATCCCTTCAAAATTTGGCCTTATCCAAAGTAGATTGGGCATAACCGCTGAGCTTGCAATCGGTGGCCTCGAGGGCGCGTCGACGAGCCTTTTTAATGAATTAATTCTAGAGTCTCGGGAAAATCTCGCCGTCGGTGGGGTCCTTGGGGTGATGGTTTTTACTTGCACTTTATTTACATTACAATAAAGGCCTGTTGTAGTGTTAAAACTTGTTGTAATTGCATTAAGACCCGAGAGGGCTGTGTAATTCTCAACAAAGTAGAACCACATTCAGATTCCATGCATGGTTAAGTTCATGGGAGTTGAATGCAAATAACTAGGGAAATATACTTTGATGGGCGTAGAATTGGAGATTTTAGGGTGACAGATTAAAATTTCTAATTTGGCCCTATTGTTTTAGAGCTGAAGCGGAGATGTTAGCCCTCAGGAGAGGGGAACGTGAGAGCTCTAAAGTGAGAGCCGATATCCTCCCAGCCTCCCCACGGATTCAGTAAACAAGCATAGGATTAGTCAATGTTCTTTATGCCTAGACCAAATGGAAAAGAATAGGATTGCTCCTATTTGGCACATACAATATTTAATGCATGTCATTCCTTTACATTATCCAATTCATTACATAAGAATAGTAGTTTTTAATATCTCAAAATTCTCCAAACCAATTCATCCAAAAAGGGTTATCTTTAGAATTAATATTTGCATTTAGGAGTAGTTATTAGTTGTGTTAAACTTAAGACTTACATTTAGGGGTATTTGTTAATAAAACCTCTTAAATTGCACTTCGAACTAAGTACTAATAGTAGTAGATTAGAATTTGACTAAGGACCTCTTACCTCTCTTCTCTGTGGGATCGATAGATGTGACTCCACTAGAGCCCTGTATTACTTGAGTGATATGTATACTTGCATTTGTAATTGTGACTTTAATTGTGACTTTACAAAATGTGTGACTTTGCAATTATTCAATATTTTATAAACATCTTTATCAAATCTATAACCGTTGTAAATTTTTTGGCACCGTTGCCGGGGATTTAAATCTTTCTATAATGTGTTATATTTCCAAATAGCCTTCTTGTAACTTCCCCTCTTCTTCTTCTTCTCCTTCTTCTTCGGCGACGTTGTTGGGGAAGCTTCAGTAAGAACTTTAGGAGAATTTTAGTTGAAGTAATTAGGCTTAGACTTGGAAAGCTATAGTGTCGTAAAAACTATTTTGTGTGAAAAGTGTTTTTATATGAATAAAGGTTGAGAAAAAAAATTGTTTTTATGAAAAATAAGGTGCTCGTGAAAATATTTTGCTGTGTTGAATATATTTCATCTGTTATTTGTTTAAATGTTAATGTATTGTTTGTTGTGTTGCGTATGCAAAACAAAAGAGCTACAGGACTTGTGCCTTATGATCCCGAGTTTGAAAAAAAGAAAAAAATAAAAAAACAAAGAGGACTCAAAAAACTAGAAATGAAAATGGAAAACTTTCAAAATAATAACTTGGGAAATCATCATACTTCATTGAGGGATTACGTAAATCCTACAACAGATGAAATTCACTCAAGTATATTTTCAAAATAATATCTTAGAAAATGATCATACTTCATTGAGGGATTAGGTAAATCCTACGACAGATAAAATTCACTCAAGTATACAAAACCCTATCGTTGAAGCTAACTCGTTTGAAATAAATCTTGAGATTATCCAACTGGTGCAGAACAATCAGTTTGGGGGAACTCCTTTGGAGGATCCCTATTTACACTTATCAAATTTTATAGAACTTTGTGCTATATTTCATTATAATGGTATGTCAGACGATGCTGTTAGACTAAGGCTTTTTCCTTTCTCACTAAGGGATAAGGCTAAAATGTGGTTATACTCATTAGCACCTGGCTCTATTAAAAATTGGGAAGATTTAACTCAAAAATTCCTAACTAAGTATTTTCCACCCTTCAAGGACTACTAAACTTAGAAAAGATATTATCTCATTTTGTAAGTATGAAGGCGAATCAATATACGAAGCACGAGAAAGATTTAAGGAACTCCTAAGAAAGTTTCCACATCATGCTCTGCCTGATTGGTTAATCATTCAAACTTTTTATAATGGGTTAGTAGAATCCCTTAGGTTTATAATTGATGATGCTGCTGGTGGATCATTAATGTCAAAACCATTTGATGAAGCGTATGTGTTAATTGAAAATATGACTGCAAATGAATTTCAATGGCCCTCTACAAGGGTAAATCCTAAAAAAGTAGCCACTGTTCATGATTCAGATGTGATTATAATTTTTGCATCTCAAGTTGCCGCAGTATCAAGGAAGTTGGACCACTTTGGAATGAACCAGCCTCAACTCACTCCAGTAAGTGAGGAAAGTTCATTAGGGCATATGATTGATTCTAACTTATCATATGATGCTTTAAATACCATAAACAACCCGTACTCTAACTTTTACAACCCAGGTTGGAAGAACCATCCTAATTTTAACTGGAATCATATTAATAACGGTGGAAACCAAAAATGGGAAAATAATCATGAAAATTCTAATGGAAGTCGGAATAATCAAGCGAACGCAAACTATAGACCTTCATATCCGCCAGACTCCAACAATGATCAACAATTTAAGAATAAGAAGATATTTATGGAAGAAGTTGTATTGCAAATGGGAAATGAGTTGCAAACTGCTGACGGTGGAAACCAAAAATGGGAAAATAATCATTGAAATCCTAATGGAAGTTGGAATAATCAGGGGAACACAAACTATAGACCTTCATATCCACTGGACTCTAACAATGATCAACAATTTGAGGATAAGAAGATGTCTATGGAAGAAGTGATACTGCAAATGGAAAACCAGTTGCAAAGTAAAAATGTTGTGATTAAAAACATAGAGAATTAACTGGGACAAATTGCTAATTCACTTAGCAATAGACCCCAAGGAACACTTCCTAGCAACATTGAGATCAACCCTAAAGAGAACACTAATGAACAAGTAGAAGCTGTCCAATTTAAAAGTGGAAGAGAGATAGAGGATGTGGTTAGAAAAGAGAAAGATGTAAGAGAAACAAAGGAAACTAAAAGACCTGAAGAACATATTTCTAAGGATCTGTAAAAATTAATATCTCCAACTAAAATCAATTTAAAAAGACCACCACCTCTATTTCCTTAAAGACTTAGACAGCATGAGTTGGATAAAAAAATTTTAAAGTTCGTGGATGTACTTAAGAAGTTAACGATAAATATTTCTTTCGCTGAAGCTTTGAAACAGATGTCAAGTTATGCAAAATTTATGAAGGAGATATTAAACAAAAAAAGAAAATTTGGGGATTTTAAGACAGTTGCACTAAGTGAGGAGTGCAGCGCTAAAATTTAGAAATTTAGAAAAATTTTCCTCAGAAACTTAAAGATCATTGTAGCTTTACAATTCCTTGTGTAATTGGAAAAAAATTATGTGGAAAAGCTTTATGTGATTTAGGATCGAGCATTAATGTGATGCCTCTATCTATATTTAAAAGGTTAGGTTTAGCCGATATTTCTCCCACTACTGTAACCCTTCTGTTA